>NW_026046379.1:0-85941 GCF_023864275.1 Schistocerca cancellata | reverse complement strand
GGCGGGCGGCTCGGTTCGGTTTGGCCCGGCGGGCCGCGCTGTTGTCGCGGACGTGAGCGCCCCCTGGCGGGTGGCCGGAGGCGGCGCGGCGTGTTGGACGTGTGGCTGGCGGCAGTGCACAATTGCGAGTGGCTGGCGGTGTGGCGGTTGGCGCGTCGGCCGGCCGAGAGAGAGGAGAGGTATGTGTTTGCGGGCGCCTTTGCTGCGCGGCGTCGTGCAGGGAGGGCGGGCGCTTGTCGACTGTGTGACTGTGTGGCGAATTGGCGGCGTTGTGCTGCGGCCGAAGGCGTCGGGAAAGGAGAGTTGGTCGTGATGTCATGTCGCGCCGTGTCATGTTTGCGAAACGGCTGCCGAGAGGTGTGGTGGTAGCGAGCCGGTCGGTGTCAGTGCGATGGGAATGTGCGTTTGGCGGTTTTCGGTGTGCTTTTTGCGGCGTGAGAGTGGGGCGGGCGGGCGGGCGGGCAGGCAGGCAGGCAGGCAGGCAGGCAGGCAGGCAGGCAGGCAGGCTTGCTGTTGTTGGTTCCTTGTGTCTTGTGTGTAGCTTGATGGCAACGTGGAAGGACGCCGGTTTCGAGCCGTGCGTGTGGTTGTCGACGTTGACTGGTTGGGGTGTGCCGTTGCACGTGCATGTTTGGGTCGTTGGTGTGGTTTTGGCTGGCTGGCTGGCTGGCTGTGTGTGTGTACGACGGGAAGGGGGAGGCGGCGGTGGATAGTGCAGTAGTTGTGTCGTTGCCACGGGCGTCGGGTGCGGCTGTGCGTAGTGGCGGAAAGGTGTCGGTTGCGGGAAGCGAGGCCGTCGTTGGCGGTTGTCGCGTGCCTTCGTGAATCGAGTGGGGCGGGGAAAGGAGCAGCGTGCCGCTGCGTCGTGGCCGTTAGCCAGAGGCTGTGCTTTGATAGTTTTGTGGACGGTTCGTGCGAGGCGATTTGTTGCCTGCCCTATGTTTGTTTGTTTGTTTGTTGTTTTCGGAGACGACGACTGGATGGTGGCGTGCGCGCGAGCGAAGTGGCGGTGTGCGTTTCCCGTGTCGACTGCCGACTGCCGACTGCCGGCTGCCGGCTGGCGACAGGTGCGCCGTCGGTGGGGTGGGTGGCCGGCACAAGTAGAGGCGGCGGCGTCGTTGCGGTGTGTTTGTGTTGTCGGCTGTGTCGGCGACAGCTGTTTGTGCGGTGCGTGTGAATGGTGGTGCAAACGTGTGTGCTGGCGTTGAGGCTGCGACCGCGGCGTGTTGTTGGTTGATGTTGAACAGCGGCTGTGTGCGGTGGTGGTGTTGCCGCACGTGCATCCGGCCCGGCGCGGAAAGCGCAGTTGCGGCGGCTCTTCGGTGCCAGCCACGTCGCGTGAGCGGCGGGTTGCTCTGGTCGACACGTGGTGCTCTGGTTTGTTGTTTGGTGCCCTTTGGCCGGTGGGTGGTCCGTGTGTCTCGGTATCTGGTCGTGGTCGTGCTGCCCGTTTGTCGGCGTTGTCTGTGGCTTCGCTTTTGTTTTTGCGGCGTGCCGACGACCCGACGCGACCTTTACACCCAAAGTGTGGCGCCCGAAGGTGAACCAACGTAATCCGACCTCGGCGCTTAAGCTCTAAGCCTAAGCTGAGCGAACCGAACCTGTAGCGTTGCGTAGCGTGAGGTGAGGTGCGGTGAGGTCAGCCTCAGCGCCAAGTAAGCCAAGCTGTCCGGCCGTGAGGTGGGTGGGTGGGTAGGTAGGTAGGTAGGTAGGTAGGTAGGTGCGGCTGCTGCGGCCACCTGACGCCCGACGTGTGTTTGAATGCTTAACCTAAGTTTGAGGCTTAACCTAACCCAAGTGGCCTTAACCTAACCTAACCTAACCTAACTTCGGACGCCCGACGTGTGTTTGAATGCTTAACCTAAGTTTGACGCTTAACCTAACACCGACCCTTAACCTAACCCAAGTGCCCCTAACCTAACCTTAATGTAACGTAACCTAACCCAACCTCTGACGCCTGACGTGTGTTTTGAATGCTTAACCTAACCCAAGTGCCCTTAACCTAACGCACGTCCACCGAACGTAACCGAGACGTGTGAACCTAATGTCTAACTCGTAACGCGTGATGTTGGCTGTCGTGTGTGCTGACGGCAGATTGGGTTGGTCTGTAGTTGCGGATTTCGGTTTGCCTCGGGCGAGGGGTTGGCTCGTAAGCGGCGAGGGGCGCTCCGGCGGAGCATGTTGCTTTGCAGGCGGCGCCCGTTTTTTGCGGCGGGCACAATTGAAATTGTTGGGAAACGAACGAAAGGGCTGTGAATGTTGGCGGGCGAGAGGAGGAGGACGTGGCCCGACGGCTGCGGGCCGATCGGGAAACGGTGGGAGGGCGATGGGGCGGCGGAGGTGCGTTTGCACGGCCGTCATCGCCGCACGCCTCCGCTTGTGTGGCTGTGGCGCCGGCCGCGCTGGCCGGGCTGCCGCGGCGACGGTGTGGGGCTTTTGCCGAAGGTTTGGCCATTGTGGCCGGTCGCCGGCTGGGGCTGTGGGGGCGGCATTTGGGCGTGGGCGGCGATTCTCGGCGGGCCGACCCAGGCTGTAGCGCGCGGTGGCTGCAGTTTGGCCGTGGTTTGCGGCGCTGCCGTGGCGACTGGTTGGCGACTGTGGTGTGGCTGTGTGTAGCCCCATCCTCGGTGGTTTGAAAGGCGCGGGTGGTTGTGGCGCAGGTGTGGGGCTGCTCCGCACAGGCTGTCGGACGTTGGGCGGTAGCAAGCGCGGGAGGCGCGGCGCGGCGGCGCGCAGAGTGGCGGCCGCTCTCTCGGCCGTCCGCGCCCGCCCGCGACACTGGCTGGGCCTGTGGCGCGAGGCGGCTATTCCTCTGCTGTGCGCTCCGCTCGCTGCGTGTCTCCTCTCGCTCTCGCTGCTCGCTGTGTTGTGTGTTAACGCGCGTCGTCGAAATGGCAGATCAGGCGGCTACGAACGAGACTGCTGCGGCACCCGCCGCCACCGGCACTACGAAGAAGGCAAAGTCTGCGTCGGCTGCGAAGAAGCCGCGCGCCAAGCCTGCGCACCCGCGCACCTCTGAGATGGTGACGGCCGCCATCAAGAGTCTGAAGGAGCGCGGCGGATCGTCGCTGCAGGCGATCAAGAAGTACATTGCCGCGCACTACAAGCTGGACGCGGAGAAGCTGGCGCCGTTTATCAAGAAGTACCTCAAGTCGGCCGTGGTGGCGGGCGAGCTGGTGCAGACGAAGGGGAAGGGCGCGTCCGGCTCTTTCAAGCTTGCCGGCGCCGGCGGCGGGGCGGCTGAGGGCGGCAAGGCTCGTGCTGGCGGTGCCAAGAAGAAGCGCGCCGCTCCGGCCAGCAAGGAGAAGAAGGGCGCCCGTGCGGCCGGCGCAAAGAAGGCTGGTGGCGTGAAGGCGGCGACTGGTCGGAAGGCGGGCGCCGCCAAGAAGGCGTCTGCGGCGTCGGCCGCTCCCGCCGGTGCGAAGAAGGCGGCTGCTGCCAAGCCGGCCAAGGCCAAGTCGCCGTCGAAGGCGAAGAAGGCCGCCAAGGTTCCGACGAAGAAGCCGAAGGCGCCGCGCCCGAAGAAGGCGACGACGCCGTCTAAGGCGAAGGCTTCGCCCAAGAAGAAGAAGTAGAGGAGAAGAAGAGAGGAATGGGAAAGGAAGGGTTGGCGGTTGACTCCGTCGTCCGCACCCCCCGTCCCCGTCGTCTAGTGGCGCGCAACAGACGCGCGGCCCAAAACGGCCCTTCTCAGGGCCATCAAAGCACGTCGGGAAGGTTTTGATTGTCGTGTTTGTGTTGCGGTGTGGTTGTGTCGTCTGGCGTTTCTGTATGCCCGTGTGTGGATACTGTTTGCGTGCCGTGGTGGTTGGATTGCGGGGGGTCGGTGGCGGGTGCGGGCGGCGGTAGCGGTTGATTGTCGCCGTTTTTGGTCGCGGCCGGCCGACGGTTGGTTTTGTGTCATGTTGTTTGAATACTTTGGTTTGCCTGCCTGCCTGCCTGCCTGCCGTCTTCTCGGATGTGTCTTGTCTTGTGTGTGTGTGTGTGTTCTTGGATGGAACGGGGGCGGGGGACGTTGAGATGTGGGGAAAGGGTCGGTGGCGTTGGACGTGCCTGGCTTTTTGTTTGTTTCTCCTTTCGAAACGAAGCGGCGGCCGGCCGTGTGGTTGACGGCGTCGGCCGATGGGTATTGTGCGGCGCGCCGGGGAGGGATGATGTTGATTGTTGCGCGCGCCAGCAAGCTGGCAGAGGAGAGCGGCTGTGGCGGACGGACGGGAAGTGGAAGTGGTGTTTTGTCTTTGGTTCTGTGGTTGTGGGGCGAGAGGCGACCGACAAAGTTTGCTCGCGACGGAGTGATGTTAGTGGCCCTTAAAAGGGCCGTTTTGTTTGTTTGCGTGCGTGGGCGGTGCCCAGCGGCTGGCGCGGTGTTTAGGCGCGCTCGCCGCGGATGCGGCGCGCGAGCTGGATGTCCTTGGGCATGATGGTGACGCGCTTGGCGTGGATTGCGCACAGGTTGGTGTCTTCGAAGAGGCCGACGAGGTAGGCCTCGCTGGCCTCCTGCAGGGCCATGACCGCGGAGCTCTGGAAGCGCAGGTCGGTCTTGAAGTCCTGGGCGATCTCGCGCACTAGGCGCTGGAATGGCAGCTTGCGGATGAGCAGCTCTGTGCTCTTCTGGTAGCGCCTGATTTCTCGCAGGGCGACGGTGCCCGGCCTGTAGCGGTGGGGCTTCTTGACGCCGCCGGTGGCGGGCGCGCTCTTCCTCGCCGCCTTGGTGGCGAGCTGTTTGCGCGGCGCCTTTCCGCCGGTGGACTTGCGGGCCGTTTGCTTTGTGCGGGCCATGGCGGTAGCGGTTAGCGGAAGCGGCGTGGAGGCGAGGTGCTGCGTCGGGTGCTGCCTTGACGACACGGGCGCGCGCCAGCGGCCGTGGTGCGCTTATATGCCCTCGGTTGCGCGTGGTGGGGGGAGGGCGGGCCAGAGTCTATATAGGGGGGCTGGCGCGTGCGCCGGGCGCAGACCGTAGCCGACTCGCTAGCGCCGGGTGAGGAGCCAGCCGCTGCAGCAGACGTTTTGCTTGCCTTGAGCTTTTTTTGAGGATTTAGAAGAGATGACTGGCCGCGGCAAGGGAGGAAAGGGGCTCGGCAAGGGTGGCGCCAAGCGGCACCGCAAGGTGTTGCGCGACAACATCCAGGGCATCACGAAGCCCGCGATCCGCCGCCTGGCTCGCAGGGGCGGCGTGAAGCGCATCTCTGGTCTGATCTACGAGGAGACCCGCGGAGTGCTGAAGGTGTTCCTGGAGAACGTGATCCGCGACGCGGTGACGTACACTGAGCACGCCAAGCGCAAGACTGTGACGGCCATGGACGTGGTGTACGCCCTGAAGAGGCAGGGGCGCACCCTGTACGGTTTCGGCGGTTAGGCGCGTCGCAGCCGGTGTGCTGTGCCGCGTTGGCCTTCCCGCGGCCGTGGGAGAGACGAAAACGGCCCTTTTCAGGGCCACCACACTGTTCGGAAATTGAAAAGTGCGAAAGAGTCTGTGTTGTTGCTGCGTGTGTTGCCTGCCTGCCTGCCTGCCTTCTTTCTTTCATTCTTCATTTCGTTTGCGTTTGACTGACGTGACTGGGAGAAAGGAAAGGAAGCGGGTCTTGTGTGTGTGTGTGTGTGTGTGTGTGTGTGTGTGTGTGCGTGCGTGCGAGAGAGGGCGTTGTGTGTTTGTTTTGTTTATCGATCGATGGAGACGCCGGGCTGTGTGGTGTTGTTGTTGTGCGAGAGGCGGTGAATATTTGCGTGGTTTCGGCTGTGTGTTTGCGGCGGCGTTGGAGTTGCCGAGGCAAGGCGTGCCCATAGGCGGCCGGATCAGCTGTTTCGTTTGTATGGGGCGCGCGGGAGTGGAGGGCGGTGTGTCGACACGCTCGTTTAACAGTGGTGATTATTGCTGTCGTTGTCGTTTGGAAGGCGACTGTGCGTGCGTGGAGGTGCTTGAGGCAAACGAAACAAAACAAGGGAAATGTGTGTGTGTGTGTGTGTGTGTGTGTGTGTGTGTGTTTGTTGGGCCACACGGGCTGTGGACGACAAGATGGCGGCGGCTCTTCTTGTTCTTTTCTCTTTTAGTCCTCTACCGTTAGAGGGGGAGTTGTCGCCTGTGGACATTTGCTCCTCTTTTCTGTGTGTTGTTCTTATCTTTGGTAGTGTGCTTTTTCGGACGTTGCTGTTTGTTGAGAGTGATTATGTGTTCTGTTTGTGCTACTGCTGGAGTAGCGACTCGGGTCTTGCACATCTGTCCCTGTGGTGTTCATATTGCCCAAGGGTCAAGACGTAATAGCCATTTTCTGAATTCGGCGCGGTGGCGTCGAACGCTTCTGCCAGGGCGCGGAATCGTGTTGTGGGTGGTTCTAGGCAGGTCTGCCGCGGGGACGTGTAAGGCCCGTCGTAGAGCGCTCTGCTTTGGACCCTTCTGTAGGCGATGCATCGTCGATCTGGCTGCATAGCCCCATACAGGGCGCGCATATTTCCAGTATCGCTACCCCTGTTGCGGGGTCGAGGGAACAGGGGTACAGGATCTGCATCCTGGCGTGAGCGTTTGTGCCAAGTCCCCCTATGTGACACTTGGATGTCAGGCGTGACACCGAGGTACCTCGCAGAATATCTCCCCCTGCAATCGTAGCAGTTGGTATGGTCCTTGTTGCCGGCGGCGGCTGTGGAAGTGAAGTTAAAGTAAAGTAAAGCAAAGCGCGGCGAGGACGACTGAAATTTTGCTTTGGACGTAGGTTTGTGTGGTGGCCCTGAAAAGGGCCGATTGTTGTGAGCCGAGCCGGGCCGGCAAAGCGCGTTGCGTGCAGGGGAGCACGCAGCGCTGCTGGGCGGCGGGTCCGCGTGCCGATTGCCTGGCCTCTCTGTTTAGGCCTTCTTCTCGGTCTTCTTTGGCAGCAGGACGGCCTGGATGTTGGGCAGGACACCACCCTGTGCGATGGTGACGCCCGACAGGAGCTTGTTGAGCTCCTCGTCGTTGCGGATGGCAAGCTGCAGGTGGCGCGGGATGATGCGCGTCTTCTTGTTGTCGCGGGCCGCGTTTCCGGCCAGCTCGAGCACCTCAGCCGCGAGGTACTCCATGACGGCGGCGAGGTAGACGGGCGCCCCGGCGCCGACGCGCTCGGCGTAGTTTCCCTTGCGCAGGAGGCGGTGGATTCTGCCGACCGGGAACTGGAGCCCGGCCCTGCTTGAGCGGGACTTTGACTTGCCCTTGACCTTGCCTCCCTTTCCGCGTCCGGACATGGCGATGCGCTGTGGTGTAAAAACGAGACGAGACGAACGACGGTGCGAGCCGCAGCGAGTCGAGCAGCGGAGTGGCGGCGCCGCCAGGGGTGGGGGTCCTTTATGCTCTCGGGTGCGGCGGCCGGTTGCGCTCGCGGCCCATTGGTCGGCGGCCGCAACGGGGCGAGCTGGTAAAGGTGCGGCGGCGGGGCGCGCTGGGTGCCACTGTGTGGGGAGACGCTGACTAGAGCGGAGCGCTTGCTGCTGGTGTTGCTGCCGTACGTTCTTGTTTGTTTGCGATGCCGCCCAAGACTAGCGGGAAGGCCGCCAAGAAGGCTGGCAAGGCGCAGAAGAACATTTCGAAGGGCGACAAGAAGAAGAAGCGCAAGAGGAAGGAGAGCTATGCCATCTACATCTACAAGGTGCTGAAGCAGGTGCACCCTGACACGGGCATCTCGTCGAAGGCGATGAGCATCATGAACAGCTTCGTGAACGACATTTTCGAGCGCATCGCGGCCGAGGCGTCTCGCCTGGCGCACTACAACAAGCGCTCGACCATCACGTCCCGCGAGATCCAGACCGCTGTGCGGCTGTTGCTGCCTGGCGAGCTGGCCAAGCACGCCGTGAGCGAGGGCACGAAGGCGGTGACCAAGTACACGAGCTCCAAGTAAGGAGGTGGCTCTGGAATGGAAGGAGATCCTCCGTTGCGAGAGCGGCAAAACGGCCCTTTTCAGGGCCACCAAATGGCCTTTGCGGGAAGGGCGGAATTGTTGTTGTTGTTGTTGTTTATGTTTGTTTTGTTTTTGTTGTGTGTGTGAGTGGGTGGACGGCGGCAATAGCTACCGCTTTGGTTGCGACGCGACGCGACGGGGTGGGGTGGCCGATGCGATGAATTTGATTGTTGGGGGCGCGTCGCGTGTTGCGGGGTACGGCCACGGTGTGACGTGGAATGGAGGCACGTGCGCACAACTCGTTGTCTGCGAGGGGGGGAAGTGCGATCGGTGATGTGCCCTTTGGATGGAGGTGCCGGTTAGTTACGTGACGGGTGGAAACGAAACGCGATTGTTGGGAATGTCAGTGTGTAACGACGGCCGTTTGCGGGTCGGTTTGCACGCCATATATGGCGAGGGTGAAATGTGTCTGTAAATGCAGCGTGGAGGCGTGTGAGTGACGTTTAAATGAACGCGCATTGAGACACCAATGTGTATTGCATTGTACGGGCGACACGCACGATGATGTACCTTTCCTCCGACTCTGATTTCGATAGTCGTGTCTGACTGACTGTGTCTGCTTGTGTGCGTACGACGCACGCACACCGACGTCGTCATTGAAGATGCATGCACGCGTGGTCCAGTGCAGTACAGTAGAGTAAGCGCGACGCTAGAAGACGACGGTCGCTTTGGCGAATGTGCGTACACGTGTTTGTGTGTGTCGGTGGTGTGGTCCGATCCGTCGCCTCTGGGACACTGTCGATCGGCGCGGTACACCGGCATCACGCAACGAACGGACGGACGTCTTGAACACCCGTCGCACCGTCATACCGTTGGTACACCGTCGCGCTGAGGACGGTTACCGAAAGGTGGACGAACCTCTGATCGGTCGAATGTCTGGGCAGAACGTGAGGAGAGAATGGTGGAGGAAAGGACGGAGGGAAAAAAAAAGAGCGAAAAAACGGAAAAAAACAAGAACGAAACAAAACGGAGAAACGCTGTGTAGAGCAACGGAACGTTCCCGTGTCGGAGGTGTATTGTAGCCGCACTGAAATGCGTGTAACGGCGCGGCGGCAAGTGTCTTGCCGTGGTGAACGTTACCTTTGACGGCTGAATTGTGCGTTGCGTTGCTTTGCTTTCCCGGATGTGTATGTAACGTTCGTTGAGATGGTTCTGAGGAAGAATGTGCGACAGTGCCCGTGCCGTCTATGTTCGTGTGCAGAGCCATTGTGTGTGTGTGTACGGAATGATGTCTGTAGGTGTTAGTGAACATGTTTTACCAGTGGGGGAAATGGATCGTCGATGGTTGCCGTCGCGGTCGAGATGAGATAACGCACGCACCCTCCCTCCCTCCCTCCCTCCCTCCCTACATGAAGGTGTCAAGAAAGTGTGTTAACCGGGGTTTGTTTGTCTTTCGTTAAAGGGAAGGGACGAGAGAGAGAGAGAGAGAGAGAGAGAGAGAGAAAAGCGAAGTGGGATGGTGCGTTCATTTTGTGTGTGTGTGTGTGTGTAGTTTTGAGAATTGCGTCCGGGAATGGCGGTGGGCGTGCCCTGCATGTGGCCCGGAAGGCTGTTCGTTTCGCGGTAGTGTGTGGACAGGGGATGGGCACGCGTAACGCTGCTGGCATGGCATTCGGGAGATGGGAGGGGGCAAACGAAGAAAACAAGACGCACGCGGAGGCTATAAAGACGGGAGGGGCGCGGTGTGGGTGGCTTGCGCTGCGCTCGGCTGGCGCGTGCGGCGTTGTTTTTGTGCAAAAGAAGAGAAAACGAATGGGTTGCCGGGAGGGGGCCGTTGTGGTGTAGCCGCAGACGCGGCTGTCAGTGAACGTGGTGAGACCGACGGATGCGGGAGGGGCGGGGCGGGGGCGGCGGTGAGAGCGGGGAAAACACTAGAAGAAGGAGAAAAACGCTGCTGCAACCAACATAAATAAAATGAGGCCTTTTGTAACCTGCCAGCAACAAAACAACAACAAAAAGAAAGGTCTATCAACATTGAATGTAAATGGAAATGTACCCAAGTGTAACCTCCCCGCACAAATAGTCGTAAGTAAGTAAGCGAGTGAGTGAATGATGATGAAAATGTGCCGGAATGTTGTTAACGTCCCTAGAAAATGAACGAACGAACGAAGATTGATGAGAAACGCGCGGTAATATGATGAATGGAAATAATGAACCATGAACATCTCAACAGACATAATTGAAAACCCGATAAAGGTTGTAAGGGCAGCGCTGGCTGACCTTTCGGCCCTGTATTCTGAAACGTCCCCCTTTGAACAACAATGTGTACAAAACTGTGCTTAAACTGACACACAATATTTTGAGCGCAACGCAATCTGACTATCAAAGATCCCTGCAAAAGAATGGCCCTGAGTAACATTAAAGTACACCTTTCGGAAATCACTTACGTCACAAAAATCTTCATTAGTCGAACTACTGCAATACAGCGAGCACCACTGCTGCCAGCTAAATAAGAGATTCAAACTACGGAGGGCACCAACTACTGATAGGGATAGTTAGCAAAGTAAAGATGTTTAATAGAGAACAACAAACAATGTATTTACCCTGAATATCATCACCAGTCATAATATATATGTAATTTGAAAAGTCCGCCATCTCTCTCCTCACATGCACCAGTGCTGGCGGCTCACCCCTAACTGCGCAACGCTACGCGCTGTTCACATCCAGCTATAGCAGTTCATGACAACAATGCAAACTAGCCACAGACTGCACACAGCACAGGCAGTGATTTTCACGCAGAGCGCTACGTGGCGTTACCAATATAAAAAATCTAAACAAACAGCCTATGTACAAATTAGAAGAAAAAGAGCAAAAGATCGTTACGTCAATAAAAAAAAAAAAAAAAAAACAAACAAAAAGACAAAAGAGAAAACAAACTGCATCTATATGTGCTCTTAACTGTAGATACCTGTACACAGCTTCGTGCAATGAATGCCGGCTCACATTTAATGTTGATTGTTGGAGGAAATGCGTAGGAAATATTCTTTAAATGGAAATGAATGGTTGTACGCTAAAAAAGTTAGTTTGGAAACAAAGTATTATTGGGGCATTTTGTTGTGAAGAAAATAGTTACAATTGACATACATTATTAGATTTGCGCAATGCAGCTTCATTACCTTACCTTTAATAACAATATGCATCGTCCCGAACGGAGACCAGAGTCGCGAGAAGAGCACGCCGCCGCCCGCTCAGTACAATCGTCCACTCGCCAATACTGTCGACTGACTGCTACCTCTCCCGACCCGCCACATATAGATGACAACTGTTCCTGCCGACGCGCTACGTGCTACTAGTGTCGTGTGGCGCAGACTAGCGACGATAAGAAACTCTCTGGTCAGAGATTGTGTCGTGCCTCGCCATCGCTGGTAATGAGTACATACGTGTTTCAGCGCGCGTACCGGAACACGCAGTGCGGAGCCCAGAGACTGTGTTGTCGAGGCCGTCGACGCAGTGCATGTCGGTCGGTCGGTCGGTCGAGTGCGTGCGGGGGGGCAGAGAGGCAGCGTCGGCACGGAGATGCACGCACGGGGGGCTGCGGCGTGGCGCGTTTGCGGTAGGCGCCTTTGGTGGCAACGGCCGGGACAAGCAGCGGTGTATGGTGTGGTGCGGGCCGGACAGGGGCGGAGGAGGAGGAGGCGGCGCGACGATGGCATTGGGGCGGAAACGGGGACGGCGACGGCGGATGTTGAGAGGCGTCACGCGCGGACCGACACAGACGCACAGATAGATAGGGAGGAAGAAGAGGGGGCGGCTGGTGAGTGCAATTTAGGCGGTAGACACAAGAGGTCGGCACGGCATTTGCGTGATGTGGCGTTGTGACGGGGTGTGCTCGCTTGCCTCGTTTTGTCGATGCGCGCAGGAAGATGTGCAGAGCAGCGGCGGGCGGCTCGGTTCGGTTTGGCCCGGCGGGCCGCGCTGTTGTCGCGGACGTGAGCGCCCCCTGGCGGGTGGCCGGAGGCGGCGCGGCGTGTTGGACGTGTGGCTGGCGGCAGTGCACAATTGCGAGTGGCTGGCGGTGTGGCGGTTGGCGCGTCGGCCGGCCGAGAGAGAGGAGAGGTATGTGTTTGCGGGCGCCTTTGCTGCGCGGCGTCGTGCAGGGAGGGCGGGCGCTTGTCGACTGTGTGACTGTGTGGCGAATTGGCGGCGTTGTGCTGCGGCCGAAGGCGTCGGGAAAGGAGAGTTGGTCGTGATGTCATGTCGCGCCGTGTCATGTTTGCGAAACGGCTGCCGAGAGGTGTGGTGGTAGCGAGCCGGTCGGTGTCAGTGCGATGGGAATGTGCGTTTGGCGGTTTTCGGTGTGCTTTTTGCGGCGTGAGAGTGGGGCGGGCGGGCGGGCGGGCAGGCAGGCAGGCAGGCAGGCAGGCAGGCAGGCAGGCAGGCAGGCTTGCTGTTGTTGGTTCCTTGTGTCTTGTGTGTAGCTTGATGGCAACGTGGAAGGACGCCGGTTTCGAGCCGTGCGTGTGGTTGTCGACGTTGACTGGTTGGGGTGTGCCGTTGCACGTGCATGTTTGGGTCGTTGGTGTGGTTTTGGCTGGCTGGCTGGCTGGCTGTGTGTGTGTACGACGGGAAGGGGGAGGCGGCGGTGGATAGTGCAGTAGTTGTGTCGTTGCCACGGGCGTCGGGTGCGGCTGTGCGTAGTGGCGGAAAGGTGTCGGTTGCGGGAAGCGAGGCCGTCGTTGGCGGTGTCGCGTGCCTTCGTGAATCGAGTGGGGCGGGGAAAGGAGCAGCGTGCCGCTGCGTCGTGGCCGTTAGCCAGAGGCTGTGCTTTGATAGTTTTGTGGACGGTTCGTGCGAGGCGATTTGTTGCCTGCCCTATGTTTGTTTGTTTGTTTGTTGTTTTCGGAGACGACGACTGGATGGTGGCGTGCGCGCGAGCGAAGTGGCGGTGTGCGTTTCCCGTGTCGACTGCCGACTGCCGACTGCCGGCTGCCGGCTGGCGACAGGTGCGCCGTCGGTGGGGTGGGTGGCCGGCACAAGTAGAGGCGGCGGCGTCGTTGCGGTGTGTTTGTGTTGTCGGCTGTGTCGGCGACAGCTGTTTGTGCGGTGCGTGTGAATGGTGGTGCAAACGTGTGTGCTGGCGTTGAGGCTGCGACCGCGGCGTGTTGTTGGTTGATGTTGAACAGCGGCTGTGTGCGGTGGTGGTGTTGCCGCACGTGCATCCGGCCCGGCGCGGAAAGCGCAGTTGCGGCGGCTCTTCGGTGCCAGCCACGTCGCGTGAGCGGCGGGTTGCTCTGGTCGACACGTGGTGCTCTGGTTTGTTGTTTGGTGCCCTTTGGCCGGTGGGTGGTCCGTGTGTCTCGGTATCTGGTCGTGGTCGTGCTGCCCGTTTGTCGGCGTTGTCTGTGGCTTCGCTTTTGTTTTTGCGGCGTGCCGACGACCCGACGCGACCTTTACACCCAAAGTGTGGCGCCCGAAGGTGAACCAACGTAATCCGACCTCGGCGCTTAAGCTCTAAGCCTAAGCTGAGCGAACCGAACCTGTAGCGTTGCGTAGCGTGAGGTGAGGTGCGGTGAGGTCAGCCTCAGCGCCAAGTAAGCCAAGCTGTCCGGCCGTGAGGTGGGTGGGTGGGTAGGTAGGTAGGTAGGTAGGTAGGTAGGTGCGGCTGCTGCGGCCACCTGACGCCCGACGTGTGTTTGAATGCTTAACCTAAGTTTGAGGCTTAACCTAACCCAAGTGGCCTTAACCTAACCTAACCTAACCTAACTTCGGACGCCCGACGTGTGTTTGAATGCTTAACCTAAGTTTGACGCTTAACCTAACACCGACCCTTAACCTAACCCAAGTGCCCCTAACCTAACCTTAATGTAACGTAACCTAACCCAACCTCTGACGCCTGACGTGTGTTTTGAATGCTTAACCTAACCCAAGTGCCCTTAACCTAACGCACGTCCACCGAACGTAACCGAGACGTGTGAACCTAATGTCTAACTCGTAACGCGTGATGTTGGCTGTCGTGTGTGCTGACGGCAGATTGGGTTGGTCTGTAGTTGCGGATTTCGGTTTGCCTCGGGCGAGGGGTTGGCTCGTAAGCGGCGAGGGGCGCTCCGGCGGAGCATGTTGCTTTGCAGGCGGCGCCCGTTTTTTGCGGCGGGCACAATTGAAATTGTTGGGAAACGAACGAAAGGGCTGTGAATGTTGGCGGGCGAGAGGAGGAGGACGTGGCCCGACGGCTGCGGGCCGATCGGGAAACGGTGGGAGGGCGATGGGGCGGCGGAGGTGCGTTTGCACGGCCGTCATCGCCGCACGCCTCCGCTTGTGTGGCTGTGGCGCCGGCCGCGCTGGCCGGGCTGCCGCGGCGACGGTGTGGGGCTTTTGCCGAAGGTTTGGCCATTGTGGCCGGTCGCCGGCTGGGGCTGTGGGGGCGGCATTTGGGCGTGGGCGGCGATTCTCGGCGGGCCGACCCAGGCTGTAGCGCGCGGTGGCTGCAGTTTGGCCGTGGTTTGCGGCGCTGCCGTGGCGACTGGTTGGCGACTGTGGTGTGGCTGTGTGTAGCCCCATCCTCGGTGGTTTGAAAGGCGCGGGTGGTTGTGGCGCAGGTGTGGGGCTGCTCCGCACAGGCTGTCGGACGTTGGGCGGTAGCAAGCGCGGGAGGCGCGGCGCGGCGGCGCGCAGAGTGGCGGCCGCTCTCTCGGCCGTCCGCGCCCGCCCGCGACACTGGCTGGGCCTGTGGCGCGAGGCGGCTATTCCTCTGCTGTGCGCTCCGCTCGCTGCGTGTCTCCTCTCGCTCTCGCTGCTCGCTGTGTTGTGTGTTAACGCGCGTCGTCGAAATGGCAGATCAGGCGGCTACGAACGAGACTGCTGCGGCACCCGCCGCCACCGGCACTACGAAGAAGGCAAAGTCTGCGTCGGCTGCGAAGAAGCCGCGCGCCAAGCCTGCGCACCCGCGCACCTCTGAGATGGTGACGGCCGCCATCAAGAGTCTGAAGGAGCGCGGCGGATCGTCGCTGCAGGCGATCAAGAAGTACATTGCCGCGCACTACAAGCTGGACGCGGAGAAGCTGGCGCCGTTTATCAAGAAGTACCTCAAGTCGGCCGTGGTGGCGGGCGAGCTGGTGCAGACGAAGGGGAAGGGCGCGTCCGGCTCTTTCAAGCTTGCCGGCGCCGGCGGCGGGGCGGCTGAGGGCGGCAAGGCTCGTGCTGGCGGTGCCAAGAAGAAGCGCGCCGCTCCGGCCAGCAAGGAGAAGAAGGGCGCCCGTGCGGCCGGCGCAAAGAAGGCTGGTGGCGTGAAGGCGGCGACTGGTCGGAAGGCGGGCGCCGCCAAGAAGGCGTCTGCGGCGTCGGCCGCTCCCGCCGGTGCGAAGAAGGCGGCTGCTGCCAAGCCGGCCAAGGCCAAGTCGCCGTCGAAGGCGAAGAAGGCCGCCAAGGTTCCGACGAAGAAGCCGAAGGCGCCGCGCCCGAAGAAGGCGACGACGCCGTCTAAGGCGAAGGCTTCGCCCAAGAAGAAGAAGTAGAGGAGAAGAAGAGAGGAATGGGAAAGGAAGGGTTGGCGGTTGACTCCGTCGTCCGCACCCCCCGTCCCCGTCGTCTAGTGGCGCGCAACAGACGCGCGGCCCAAAACGGCCCTTCTCAGGGCCATCAAAGCACGTCGGGAAGGTTTTGATTGTCGTGTTTGTGTTGCGGTGTGGTTGTGTCGTCTGGCGTTTCTGTATGCCCGTGTGTGGATACTGTTTGCGTGCCGTGGTGGTTGGATTGCGGGGGGTCGGTGGCGGGTGCGGGCGGCGGTAGCGGTTGATTGTCGCCGTTTTTGGTCGCGGCCGGCCGACGGTTGGTTTTGTGTCATGTTGTTTGAATACTTTGGTTTGCCTGCCTGCCTGCCTGCCTGCCGTCTTCTCGGATGTGTCTTGTCTTGTGTGTGTGTGTGTGTTCTTGGATGGAACGGGGGCGGGGGACGTTGAGATGTGGGGAAAGGGTCGGTGGCGTTGGACGTGCCTGGCTTTTTGTTTGTTTCTCCTTTCGAAACGAAGCGGCGGCCGGCCGTGTGGTTGACGGCGTCGGCCGATGGGTATTGTGCGGCGCGCCGGGGAGGGATGATGTTGATTGTTGCGCGCGCCAGCAAGCTGGCAGAGGAGAGCGGCTGTGGCGGACGGACGGGAAGTGGAAGTGGTGTTTTGTCTTTGGTTCTGTGGTTGTGGGGCGAGAGGCGACCGACAAAGTTTGCTCGCGACGGAGTGATGTTAGTGGCCCTTAAAAGGGCCGTTTTGTTTGTTTGCGTGCGTGGGCGGTGCCCAGCGGCTGGCGCGGTGTTTAGGCGCGCTCGCCGCGGATGCGGCGCGCGAGCTGGATGTCCTTGGGCATGATGGTGACGCGCTTGGCGTGGATTGCGCACAGGTTGGTGTCTTCGAAGAGGCCGACGAGGTAGGCCTCGCTGGCCTCCTGCAGGGCCATGACCGCGGAGCTCTGGAAGCGCAGGTCGGTCTTGAAGTCCTGGGCGATCTCGCGCACTAGGCGCTGGAATGGCAGCTTGCGGATGAGCAGCTCTGTGCTCTTCTGGTAGCGCCTGATTTCTCGCAGGGCGACGGTGCCCGGCCTGTAGCGGTGGGGCTTCTTGACGCCGCCGGTGGCGGGCGCGCTCTTCCTCGCCGCCTTGGTGGCGAGCTGTTTGCGCGGCGCCTTTCCGCCGGTGGACTTGCGGGCCGTTTGCTTTGTGCGGGCCATGGCGGTAGCGGTTAGCGGAAGCGGCGTGGAGGCGAGGTGCTGCGTCGGGTGCTGCCTTGACGACACGGGCGCGCGCCAGCGGCCGTGGTGCGCTTATATGCCCTCGGTTGCGCGTGGTGGGGGGAGGGCGGGCCAGAGTCTATATAGGGGGGCTGGCGCGTGCGCCGGGCGCAGCTATCCAAACTATTTGAGCGGCTATACATGACGCGCCTCCTGCGTCATATCACCGACGAACAAATTCTGCCTGATGAGCAATTTGGGTTCCGGCGAGGACACTCTGCCACACACCAAGTCCTACGGCTGACTGAGGAAGCGTTCGGAGCAGTTGACCGACGCGAGTATTTCGGTGCTCTTATGCTCGACGTGTCACGCGCCTTTGACTCGGTGTGGCACGAAGGCCTCCTGTACAAGTTGCTTGTACTGGGGGTTCCCGTGTCACACGTGAGTCTCCTGCAGACTTACCTGCGGGACAGGACGTTCCACGTTCGGGCAGACAGTGGAATCTCCACGGAGCGCCGGGTACTCGCGGGTGTACCGCAAGGCTCGGTCATCGGCCCGACGCTTTACTCGCTCTACACAGCGGACCTCCCACGTACAGGCGCAGTGAACAACGCCCTGTACGCGGACGATACCGCCGTCTACGGCCGCAGCAGATGCCCCCGAGCTCTACAACGGCGTCTGCAAGCGGCAACCACGGCGCTAGAAGAATGGGCCACGAAATGGCGTCTGGCTTATAATCCCGAGAAAAGCCAGGCGATCATTATCGCGCTCAGGCATGTTCCGGCAGACCTCGAGCAGCTGACAGTCCGCGGAAGACCCGTACCGTGGAGCAACAGTGCCAAGTATCTTGGCGTCACGCTAGACAAGCGTCTAACGTGGCGCCAACACATCGAAGAAGTGAGGAGGAAGGCACTGGGTAGACTGCGCATGTTGTACCCGGTCATCAACCCCACATCATCGCTACCAGCAGACTTAGGTCTCACCTTGTACAAAGCCACCATCAGCCCGCTGTTTGATTATGCAGCGGTGGTGTGGGGCAACGCAGCCGAGACCAACATCCGCCGTCTACAAACGGTCCAAAACAGGGCCCTCAGAACGGTGCTGCATCTTCCGTGGGACTTCAACACCGCGGAACTACACCTCGTCGCAGGAGTTCCCTTACTCAGACAGCGGTTCCAACTTGCTGCCCAAGACTTCTACGGGAAGGTCGAAGTATCGCGCAACCCTAAGGTGCGCGATCTCGGCCATCGCCCACACTGGCGCGCCACACTGCGCTGGCCAGATCTCCTTCGCCTGCAACAATAGTGCCGCGAAGTGAAGACTTTCCTCATGTGATGTTCCAGTGCAGAACAAGACTAAAACCTCACAAAGACTTATACTAACATGAAGCACCCTACTTATGGAAGAAAGAGCGTCAAGTACGCTGAAAACTTCCCCACGAGTGTTAACGCAGAAATGCGTCATACACACACTTATGCACACGGTCGCCGGGCGCAGACCGTAGCCGACTCGCTAGCGCCGGGTGAGGAGCCAGCCGCTGCAGCAGACGTTTTGCTTGCCTTGAGCTTTTTTTGAGGATTTAGAAGAGATGACTGGCCGCGGCAAGGGAGGAAAGGGGCTCGGCAAGGGTGGCGCCAAGCGGCACCGCAAGGTGTTGCGCGACAACATCCAGGGCATCACGAAGCCCGCGATCCGCCGCCTGGCTCGCAGGGGCGGCGTGAAGCGCATCTCTGGTCTGATCTACGAGGAGACCCGCGGAGTGCTGAAGGTGTTCCTGGAGAACGTGATCCGCGACGCGGTGACGTACACTGAGCACGCCAAGCGCAAGACTGTGACGGCCATGGACGTGGTGTACGCCCTGAAGAGGCAGGGGCGCACCCTGTACGGTTTCGGCGGTTAGGCGCGTCGCAGCCGGTGTGCTGTGCCGCGTTGGCCTTCCCGCGGCCGTGGGAGAGACGAAAACGGCCCTTTTCAGGGCCACCACACTGTTCGGAAATTGAAAAGTGCGAAAGAGTCTGTGTTGTTGCTGCGTGTGTTGCCTGCCTGCCTGCCTGCCTTCTTTCTTTCATTCTTCATTTCGTTTGCGTTTGACTGACGTGACTGGGAGAAAGGAAAGGAAGCGGGTCTTGTGTGTGTGTGTGTGTGTGTGTGTGTGTGCGTGCGTGCGAGAGAGGGCGTTGTGTGTTTGTTTTGTTTATCGATCGATGGAGACGCCGGGCTGTGTGGTGTTGTTGTTGTGCGAGAGGCGGTGAATATTTGCGTGGTTTCGGCTGTGTGTTTGCGGCGGCGTTGGAGTTGCCGAGGCAAGGCGTGCCCATAGGCGGCCGGATCAGCTGTTTCGTTTGTATGGGGCGCGCGGGAGTGGAGGGCGGTGTGTCGACACGCTCGTTTAACAGTGGTGATTATTGCTGTCGTTGTCGTTTGGAAGGCGACTGTGCGTGCGTGGAGGTGCTTGAGGCAAACGAAACAAAACAAGGGAAATGTGTGTGTGTGTGTGTGTGTGTGTGTGTGTGTGTGTGTTTGTTGGGCCACACGGGCTGTGGACGACAAGATGGCGGCGGCTCTTCTTGTTCTTTTCTCTTTTAGTCCTCTACCGTTAGAGGGGGAGTTGTCGCCTGTGGACATTTGCTCCTCTTTTCTGTGTGTTGTTCTTATCTTTGGTAGTGTGCTTTTTCGGACGTTGCTGTTTGTTGAGAGTGATTATGTGTTCTGTTTGTGCTACTGCTGGAGTAGCGACTCGGGTCTTGCACATCTGTCCCTGTGGTGTTCATATTGCCCAAGGGTCAAGACGTAATAGCCATTTTCTGAATTCGGCGCGGTGGCGTCGAACGCTTCTGCCAGGGCGCGGAATCGTGTTGTGGGTGGTTCTAGGCAGGTCTGCCGCGGGGACGTGTAAGGCCCGTCGTAGAGCGCTCTGCTTTGGACCCTTCTGTAGGCGATGCATCGTCGATCTGGCTGCATAGCCCCATACAGGGCGCGCATATTTCCAGTATCGCTACCCCTGTTGCGGGGTCGAGGGAACAGGGGTACAGGATCTGCATCCTGGCGTGAGCGTTTGTGCCAAGTCCCCCTATGTGACACTTGGATGTCAGGCGTGACACCGAGGTACCTCGCAGAATATCTCCCCCTGCAATCGTAGCAGTTGGTATGGTCCTTGTTGCCGGCGGCGGCTGTGGAAGTGAAGTTAAAGTAAAGTAAAGCAAAGCGCGGCGAGGACGACTGAAATTTTGCTTTGGACGTAGGTTTGTGTGGTGGCCCTGAAAAGGGCCGATTGTTGTGAGCCGAGCCGGGCCGGCAAAGCGCGTTGCGTGCAGGGGAGCACGCAGCGCTGCTGGGCGGCGGGTCCGCGTGCCGATTGCCTGGCCTCTCTGTTTAGGCCTTCTTCTCGGTCTTCTTTGGCAGCAGGACGGCCTGGATGTTGGGCAGGACACCACCCTGTGCGATGGTGACGCCCGACAGGAGCTTGTTGAGCTCCTCGTCGTTGCGGATGGCAAGCTGCAGGTGGCGCGGGATGATGCGCGTCTTCTTGTTGTCGCGGGCCGCGTTTCCGGCCAGCTCGAGCACCTCAGCCGCGAGGTACTCCATGACGGCGGCGAGGTAGACGGGCGCCCCGGCGCCGACGCGCTCGGCGTAGTTTCCCTTGCGCAGGAGGCGGTGGATTCTGCCGACCGGGAACTGGAGCCCGGCCCTGCTTGAGCGGGACTTTGACTTGCCCTTGACCTTGCCTCCCTTTCCGCGTCCGGACATGGCGATGCGCTGTGGTGTAAAAACGAGACGAGACGAACGACGGTGCGAGCCGCAGCGAGTCGAGCAGCGGAGTGGCGGCGCCGCCAGGGGTGGGGGTCCTTTATGCTCTCGGGTGCGGCGGCCGGTTGCGCTCGCGGCCCATTGGTCGGCGGCCGCAACGGGGCGAGCTGGTAAAGGTGCGGCGGCGGGGCGCGCTGGGTGCCACTGTGTGGGGAGACGCTGACTAGAGCGGAGCGCTTGCTGCTGGTGTTGCTGCCGTACGTTCTTGTTTGTTTGCGATGCCGCCCAAGACTAGCGGGAAGGCCGCCAAGAAGGCTGGCAAGGCGCAGAAGAACATTTCGAAGGGCGACAAGAAGAAGAAGCGCAAGAGGAAGGAGAGCTATGCCATCTACATCTACAAGGTGCTGAAGCAGGTGCACCCTGACACGGGCATCTCGTCGAAGGCGATGAGCATCATGAACAGCTTCGTGAACGACATTTTCGAGCGCATCGCGGCCGAGGCGTCTCGCCTGGCGCACTACAACAAGCGCTCGACCATCACGTCCCGCGAGATCCAGACCGCTGTGCGGCTGTTGCTGCCTGGCGAGCTGGCCAAGCACGCCGTGAGCGAGGGCACGAAGGCGGTGACCAAGTACACGAGCTCCAAGTAAGGAGGTGGCTCTGGAATGGAAGGAGATCCTCCGTTGCGAGAGCGGCAAAACGGCCCTTTTCAGGGCCACCAAATGGCCTTTGCGGGAAGGGCGGAATTGTTGTTGTTGTTGTTGTTTATGTTTGTTTTGTTTTTGTTGTGTGTGTGAGTGGGTGGACGGCGGCAATAGCTACCGCTTTGGTTGCGACGCGACGCGACGGGGTGGGGTGGCCGATGCGATGAATTTGATTGTTGGGGGCGCGTCGCGTGTTGCGGGGTACGGCCACGGTGTGACGTGGAATGGAGGCACGTGCGCACAACTCGTTGTCTGCGAGGGGGGGAAGTGCGATCGGTGATGTGCCCTTTGGATGGAGGTGCCGGTTAGTTACGTGACGGGTGGAAACGAAACGCGATTGTTGGGAATGTCAGTGTGTAACGACGGCCGTTTGCGGGTCGGTTTGCACGCCATATATGGCGAGGGTGAAATGTGTCTGTAAATGCAGCGTGGAGGCGTGTGAGTGACGTTTAAATGAACGCGCATTGAGACACCAATGTGTATTGCATTGTACGGGCGACACGCACGATGATGTACCTTTCCTCCGACTCTGATTTCGATAGTCGTGTCTGACTGACTGTGTCTGCTTGTGTGCGTACGACGCACGCACACCGACGTCGTCATTGAAGATGCATGCACGCGTGGTCCAGTGCAGTACAGTAGAGTAAGCGCGACGCTAGAAGACGACGGTCGCTTTGGCGAATGTGCGTACACGTGTTTGTGTGTGTCGGTGGTGTGGTCCGATCCGTCGCCTCTGGGACACTGTCGATCGGCGCGGTACACCGGCATCACGCAACGAACGGACGGACGTCTTGAACACCCGTCGCACCGTCATACCGTTGGTACACCGTCGCGCTGAGGACGGTTACCGAAAGGTGGACGAACCTCTGATCGGTCGAATGTCTGGGCAGAACGTGAGGAGAGAATGGTGGAGGAAAGGACGGAGGGAAAAAAAAAGAGCGAAAAAACGGAAAAAAACAAGAACGAAACAAAACGGAGAAACGCTGTGTAGAGCAACGGAACGTTCCCGTGTCGGAGGTGTATTGTAGCCGCACTGAAATGCGTGTAACGGCGCGGCGGCAAGTGTCTTGCCGTGGTGAACGTTACCTTTGACGGCTGAATTGTGCGTTGCGTTGCTTTGCTTTCCCGGATGTGTATGTAACGTTCGTTGAGATGGTTCTGAGGAAGAATGTGCGACAGTGCCCGTGCCGTCTATGTTCGTGTGCAGAGCCATTGTGTGTGTGTGTACGGAATGATGTCTGTAGGTGTTAGTGAACATGTTTTACCAGTGGGGGAAATGGATCGTCGATGGTTGCCGTCGCGGTCGAGATGAGATAACGCACGCACCCTCCCTCCCTCCCTCCCTCCCTCCCTACATGAAGGTGTCAAGAAAGTGTGTTAACCGGGGTTTGTTTGTCTTTCGTTAAAGGGAAGGGACGAGAGAGAGAGAGAGAGAGAGAGAGAGAGAGAAAAGCGAAGTGGGATGGTGCGTTCATTTTGTGTGTGTGTGTGTGTGTAGTTTTGAGAATTGCGTCCGGGAATGGCGGTGGGCGTGCCCTGCATGTGGCCCGGAAGGCTGTTCGTTTCGCGGTAGTGTGTGGACAGGGGATGGGCACGCGTAACGCTGCTGGCATGGCATTCGGGAGATGGGAGGGGGCAAACGAAGAAAACAAGACGCACGCGGAGGCTATAAAGACGGGAGGGGCGCGGTGTGGGTGGCTTGCGCTGCGCTCGGCTGGCGCGTGCGGCGTTGTTTTTGTGCAAAAGAAGAGAAAACGAATGGGTTGCCGGGAGGGGGCCGTTGTGGTGTAGCCGCAGACGCGGCTGTCAGTGAACGTGGTGAGACCGACGGATGCGGGAGGGGCGGGGCGGGGGCGGCGGTGAGAGCGGGGAAAACACTAGAAGAAGGAGAAAAACGCTGCTGCAACCAACATAAATAAAATGAGGCCTTTTGTAACCTGCCAGCAACAAAACAACAACAAAAAGAAAGGTCTATCAACATTGAATGTAAATGGAAATGGACCCAAGTGTAACCTCCCCGCACAAATAGTCGTAAGTAAGTAAGCGAGTGAGTGAATGATGATGAAAATGTGCCGGAATGTTGTTAACGTCCCTAGAAAATGAACGAACGAACGAAGATTGATGAGAAACGCGCGGTAATATGATGAATGGAAATAATGAACCATGAACATCTCAACAGACATAATTGAAAACCCGATAAAGGTTGTAAGGGCAGCGCTGGCTGACCTTTCGGCCCTGTATTCTGAAACGTCCCCCTTTGAACAACAATGTGTACAAAACTGTGCTTAAACTGACACACAATATTTTGAGCGCAACGCAATCTGACTATCAAAGATCCCTGCAAAAGAATGGCCCTGAGTAACATTAAAGTACACCTTTCGGAAATCACTTACGTCACAAAAATCTTCATTAGTCGAACTACTGCAATACAGCGAGCACCACTGCTGCCAGCTAAATAAGAGATTCAAACTACGGAGGGCACCAACTACTGATAGGGATAGTTAGCAAAGTAAAGATGTTTAATAGAGAACAACAAACAATGTATTTACCCTGAATATCATCACCAGTCATAATATATATGTAATTTGAAAAGTCCGCCATCTCTCTCCTCACATGCACCAGTGCTGGCGGCTCACCCCTAACTGCGCAACGCTACGCGCTGTTCACATCCAGCTATAGCAGTTCATGACAACAATGCAAACTAGCCACAGACTGCACACAGCACAGGCAGTGATTTTCACGCAGAGCGCTACGTGGCGTTACCAATATAAAAAATCTAAACAAACAGCCTATGTACAAATTAGAAGAAAAAGAGCAAAAGATCGTTACGTCAATAAAAAAAAAAAAAAAAAAAAACAAACAAAAAGACAAAAGAGAAAACAAACTGCATCTATATGTGCTCTTAACTGTAGATACCTGTACACAGCTTCGTGCAATGAATGCCGGCTCACATTTAATGTTGATTGTTGGAGGAAATGCGTAGGAAATATTCTTTAAATGGAAATGAATGGTTGTACGCTAAAAAAGTTAGTTTGGAAACAAAGTATTATTGGGGCATTTTGTTGTGAAGAAAATAGTTACAATTGACATACATTATTAGATTTGCGCAATGCAGCTTCATTACCTTACCTTTAATAACAATATGCATCGTCCCGAACGGAGACCAGAGTCGCGAGAAGAGCACGCCGCCGCCCGCTCAGTACAATCGTCCACTCGCCAATACTGTCGACTGACTGCTACCTCTCCCGACCCGCCACATATAGATGACAACTGTTCCTGCCGACGCGCTACGTGCTACTAGTGTCGTGTGGCGCAGACTAGCGACGATAAGAAACTCTCTGGTCAGAGATTGTGTCGTGCCTCGCCATCGCTGGTAATGAGTACATACGTGTTTCAGCGCGCGTACCGGAACACGCAGTGCGGAGCCCAGAGACTGTGTTGTCGAGGCCGTCGACGCAGTGCATGTCGGTCGGTCGGTCGGTCGAGTGCGTGCGGGGGGGCAGAGAGGCAGCGTCGGCACGGAGATGCACGCACGGGGGGCTGCGGCGTGGCGCGTTTGCGGTAGGCGCCTTTGGTGGCAACGGCCGGGACAAGCAGCGGTGTATGGTGTGGTGCGGGCCGGACAGGGGCGGAGGAGGAGGAGGCGGCGCGACGATGGCATTGGGGCGGAAACGGGGACGGCGACGGCGGATGTTGAGAGGCGTCACGCGCGGACCGACACAGACGCACAGATAGATAGGGAGGAAGAAGAGGGGGCGGCTGGTGAGTGCAATTTAGGCGGTAGACACAAGAGGTCGGCACGGCATTTGCGTGATGTGGCGTTGTGACGGGGTGTGCTCGCTTGCCTCGTTTTGTCGATGCGCGCAGGAAGATGTGCAGAGCAGCGGCGGGCGGCTCGGTTCGGTTTGGCCCGGCGGGCCGCGCTGTTGTCGCGGACGTGAGCGCCCCCTGGCGGGTGGCCGGAGGCGGCGCGGCGTGTTGGACGTGTGGCTGGCGGCAGTGCACAATTGCGAGTGGCTGGCGGTGTGGCGGTTGGCGCGTCGGCCGGCCGAGAGAGAGGAGAGGTATGTGTTTGCGGGCGCCTTTGCTGCGCGGCGTCGTGCAGGGAGGGCGGGCGCTTGTCGACTGTGTGACTGTGTGGCGAATTGGCGGCGTTGTGCTGCGGCCGAAGGCGTCGGGAAAGGAGAGTTGGTCGTGATGTCATGTCGCGCCGTGTCATGTTTGCGAAACGGCTGCCGAGAGGTGTGGTGGTAGCGAGCCGGTCGGTGTCAGTGCGATGGGAATGTGCGTTTGGCGGTTTTCGGTGTGCTTTTTGCGGCGTGAGAGTGGGGCGGGCGGGCGGGCGGGCAGGCAGGCAGGCAGGCAGGCAGGCAGGCAGGCAGGCAGGCAGGCTTGCTGTTGTTGGTTCCTTGTGTCTTGTGTGTAGCTTGATGGCAACGTGGAAGGACGCCGGTTTCGAGCCGTGCGTGTGGTTGTCGACGTTGACTGGTTGGGGTGTGCCGTTGCACGTGCATGTTTGGGTCGTTGGTGTGGTTTTGGCTGGCTGGCTGGCTGGCTGTGTGTGTGTACGACGGGAAGGGGGAGGCGGCGGTGGATAGTGCAGTAGTTGTGTCGTTGCCACGGGCGTCGGGTGCGGCTGTGCGTAGTGGCGGAAAGGTGTCGGTTGCGGGAAGCGAGGCCGTCGTTGGCGGTGTCGCGTGCCTTCGTGAATCGAGTGGGGCGGGGAAAGGAGCAGCGTGCCGCTGCGTCGTGGCCGTTAGCCAGAGGCTGTGCTTTGATAGTTTTGTGGACGGTTCGTGCGAGGCGATTTGTTGCCTGCCCTATGTTTGTTTGTTTGTTTGTTGTTTTCGGAGACGACGACTGGATGGTGGCGTGCGCGCGAGCGAAGTGGCGGTGTGCGTTTCCCGTGTCGACTGCCGACTGCCGACTGCCGGCTGCCGGCTGGCGACAGGTGCGCCGTCGGTGGGGTGGGTGGCCGGCACAAGTAGAGGCGGCGGCGTCGTTGCGGTGTGTTTGTGTTGTCGGCTGTGTCGGCGACAGCTGTTTGTGCGGTGCGTGTGAATGGTGGTGCAAACGTGTGTGCTGGCGTTGAGGCTGCGACCGCGGCGTGTTGTTGGTTGATGTTGAACAGCGGCTGTGTGCGGTGGTGGTGTTGCCGCACGTGCATCCGGCCCGGCGCGGAAAGCGCAGTTGCGGCGGCTCTTCGGTGCCAGCCACGTCGCGTGAGCGGCGGGTTGCTCTGGTCGACACGTGGTGCTCTGGTTTGTTGTTTGGTGCCCTTTGGCCGGTGGGTGGTCCGTGTGTCTCGGTATCTGGTCGTGGTCGTGCTGCCCGTTTGTCGGCGTTGTCTGTGGCTTCGCTTTTGTTTTTGCGGCGTGCCGACGACCCGACGCGACCTTTACACCCAAAGTGTGGCGCCCGAAGGTGAACCAACGTAATCCGACCTCGGCGCTTAAGCTCTAAGCCTAAGCTGAGCGAACCGAACCTGTAGCGTTGCGTAGCGTGAGGTGAGGTGCGGTGAGGTCAGCCTCAGCGCCAAGTAAGCCAAGCTGTCCGGCCGTGAGGTGGGTGGGTGGGTAGGTAGGTAGGTAGGTAGGTAGGTAGGTAGGTGCGGCTGCTGCGGCCACCTGACGCCCGACGTGTGTTTGAATGCTTAACCTAAGTTTGAGGCTTAACCTAACCCAAGTGGCCTTAACCTAACCTAACCTAACCTAACTTCGGACGCCCGACGTGTGTTTGAATGCTTAACCTAAGTTTGACGCTTAACCTAACACCGACCCTTAACCTAACCCAAGTGCCCCTAACCTAACCTTAATGTAACGTAACCTAACCCAACCTCTGACGCCTGACGTGTGTTTTGAATGCTTAACCTAACCCAAGTGCCCTTAACCTAACGCACGTCCACCGAACGTAACCGAGACGTGTGAACCTAATGTCTAACTCGTAACGCGTGATGTTGGCTGTCGTGTGTGCTGACGGCAGATTGGGTTGGTCTGTAGTTGCGGATTTCGGTTTGCCTCGGGCGAGGGGTTGGCTCGTAAGCGGCGAGGGGCGCTCCGGCGGAGCATGTTGCTTTGCAGGCGGCGCCCGTTTTTTGCGGCGGGCACAATTGAAATTGTTGGGAAACGAACGAAAGGGCTGTGAATGTTGGCGGGCGAGAGGAGGAGGACGTGGCCCGACGGCTGCGGGCCGATCGGGAAACGGTGGGAGGGCGATGGGGCGGCGGAGGTGCGTTTGCACGGCCGTCATCGCCGCACGCCTCCGCTTGTGTGGCTGTGGCGCCGGCCGCGCTGGCCGGGCTGCCGCGGCGACGGTGTGGGGCTTTTGCCGAAGGTTTGGCCATTGTGGCCGGTCGCCGGCTGGGGCTGTGGGGGCGGCATTTGGGCGTGGGCGGCGATTCTCGGCGGGCCGACCCAGGCTGTAGCGCGCGGTGGCTGCAGTTTGGCCGTGGTTTGCGGCGCTGCCGTGGCGACTGGTTGGCGACTGTGGTGTGGCTGTGTGTAGCCCCATCCTCGGTGGTTTGAAAGGCGCGGGTGGTTGTGGCGCAGGTGTGGGGCTGCTCCGCACAGGCTGTCGGACGTTGGGCGGTAGCAAGCGCGGGAGGCGCGGCGCGGCGGCGCGCAGAGTGGCGGCCGCTCTCTCGGCCGTCCGCGCCCGCCCGCGACACTGGCTGGGCCTGTGGCGCGAGGCGGCTATTCCTCTGCTGTGCGCTCCGCTCGCTGCGTGTCTCCTCTCGCTCTCGCTGCTCGCTGTGTTGTGTGTTAACGCGCGTCGTCGAAATGGCAGATCAGGCGGCTACGAACGAGACTGCTGCGGCACCCGCCGCCACCGGCACTACGAAGAAGGCAAAGTCTGCGTCGGCTGCGAAGAAGCCGCGCGCCAAGCCTGCGCACCCGCGCACCTCTGAGATGGTGACGGCCGCCATCAAGAGTCTGAAGGAGCGCGGCGGATCGTCGCTGCAGGCGATCAAGAAGTACATTGCCGCGCACTACAAGCTGGACGCGGAGAAGCTGGCGCCGTTTATCAAGAAGTACCTCAAGTCGGCCGTGGTGGCGGGCGAGCTGGTGCAGACGAAGGGGAAGGGCGCGTCCGGCTCTTTCAAGCTTGCCGGCGCCGGCGGCGGGGCGGCTGAGGGCGGCAAGGCTCGTGCTGGCGGTGCCAAGAAGAAGCGCGCCGCTCCGGCCAGCAAGGAGAAGAAGGGCGCCCGTGCGGCCGGCGCAAAGAAGGCTGGTGGCGTGAAGGCGGCGACTGGTCGGAAGGCGGGCGCCGCCAAGAAGGCGTCTGCGGCGTCGGCCGCTCCCGCCGGTGCGAAGAAGGCGGCTGCTGCCAAGCCGGCCAAGGCCAAGTCGCCGTCGAAGGCGAAGAAGGCCGCCAAGGTTCCGACGAAGAAGCCGAAGGCGCCGCGCCCGAAGAAGGCGACGACGCCGTCTAAGGCGAAGGCTTCGCCCAAGAAGAAGAAGTAGAGGAGAAGAAGAGAGGAATGGGAAAGGAAGGGTTGGCGGTTGACTCCGTCGTCCGCACCCCCCGTCCCCGTCGTCTAGTGGCGCGCAACAGACGCGCGGCCCAAAACGGCCCTTCTCAGGGCCATCAAAGCACGTCGGGAAGGTTTTGATTGTCGTGTTTGTGTTGCGGTGTGGTTGTGTCGTCTGGCGTTTCTGTATGCCCGTGTGTGGATACTGTTTGCGTGCCGTGGTGGTTGGATTGCGGGGGGTCGGTGGCGGGTGCGGGCGGCGGTAGCGGTTGATTGTCGCCGTTTTTGGTCGCGGCCGGCCGACGGTTGGTTTTGTGTCATGTTGTTTGAATACTTTGGTTTGCCTGCCTGCCTGCCTGCCTGCCGTCTTCTCGGATGTGTCTTGTCTTGTGTGTGTGTGTGTGTTCTTGGATGGAACGGGGGCGGGGGACGTTGAGATGTGGGGAAAGGGTCGGTGGCGTTGGACGTGCCTGGCTTTTTGTTTGTTTCTCCTTTCGAAACGAAGCGGCGGCCGGCCGTGTGGTTGACGGCGTCGGCCGATGGGTATTGTGCGGCGCGCCGGGGAGGGATGATGTTGATTGTTGCGCGCGCCAGCAAGCTGGCAGAGGAGAGCGGCTGTGGCGGACGGACGGGAAGTGGAAGTGGTGTTTTGTCTTTGGTTCTGTGGTTGTGGGGCGAGAGGCGACCGACAAAGTTTGCTCGCGACGGAGTGATGTTAGTGGCCCTTAAAAGGGCCGTTTTGTTTGTTTGCGTGCGTGGGCGGTGCCCAGCGGCTGGCGCGGTGTTTAGGCGCGCTCGCCGCGGATGCGGCGCGCGAGCTGGATGTCCTTGGGCATGATGGTGACGCGCTTGGCGTGGATTGCGCACAGGTTGGTGTCTTCGAAGAGGCCGACGAGGTAGGCCTCGCTGGCCTCCTGCAGGGCCATGACCGCGGAGCTCTGGAAGCGCAGGTCGGTCTTGAAGTCCTGGGCGATCTCGCGCACTAGGCGCTGGAATGGCAGCTTGCGGATGAGCAGCTCTGTGCTCTTCTGGTAGCGCCTGATTTCTCGCAGGGCGACGGTGCCCGGCCTGTAGCGGTGGACACCTCCACTTGCTGCAGCGGAGGCGGAATGGCTGCCGCTCCCCAAGGTGAGCAGCGTGCAGCCAGTGCTGCAGAAGGTCGCCGCGTCTCTTCGTGACGGGTCATACCCGCACCTAGACAACCCCTATCCTTTCACGCCACCAGACAGGACGAAACCGGCCCTTCCTCACCAGCCCTATGGACCAGTCAGGAGCAACAAGGCCCTCAGAGGACTGGTATCGAGGAAGGACCTCAACATCATCAACCACCACCCTGTCTTCACGCCCGCGGACTGGGAATACATCTTTGCAGCCGCAGAACTGGGCGCGACGCCCGGGGAAGTGCGTCCGGAAATAGCACAGCACCCAGCTTACCGGGAATTCCAGGAGATCGGAAAGCTCGGAGACAACATGACCAAGGAGGATATCATCCAATTCTGTCTACGAAATCCTGAATTCGTAGACTTACTAGGACGCCGATAGGCCACATAGAGCGCCTCTCTAGTCAGAGGTGCTCCCAGGGGAAGATTCAAGAAACTAGGGGACCAAATTCGAAGATAGAGGAGTTAAGGAGGAACAGCAGCACCGCTGCTTAGCCTCCACCATCTCCGGACTGAGGAGGTCCGTGATTTACTAGCGAGCGAGCGCCGGGCGCAGACCGTAGCCGACTCGCTAGCGCCGGGTGAGGAGCCAGCCGCTGCAGCAGACGTTTTGCTTGCCTTGAGCTTTTTTTGAGGATTTAGAAGAGATGACTGGCCGCGGCAAGGGAGGAAAGGGGCTCGGCAAGGGTGGCGCCAAGCGGCACCGCAAGGTGTTGCGCGACAACATCCAGGGCATCACGAAGCCCGCGATCCGCCGCCTGGCTCGCAGGGGCGGCGTGAAGCGCATCTCTGGTCTGATCTACGAGGAGACCCGCGGAGTGCTGAAGGTGTTCCTGGAGAACGTGATCCGCGACGCGGTGACGTACACTGAGCACGCCAAGCGCAAGACTGTGACGGCCATGGACGTGGTGTACGCCCTGAAGAGGCAGGGGCGCACCCTGTACGGTTTCGGCGGTTAGGCGCGTCGCAGCCGGTGTGCTGTGCCGCGTTGGCCTTCCCGCGGCCGTGGGAGAGACGAAAACGGCCCTTTTCAGGGCCACCACACTGTTCGGAAATTGAAAAGTGCGAAAGAGTCTGTGTTGTTGCTGCGTGTGTTGCCTGCCTGCCTGCCTGCCTTCTTTCTTTCATTCTTCATTTCGTTTGCGTTTGACTGACGTGACTGGGAGAAAGGAAAGGAAGCGGGTCTTGTGTGTGTGTGTGTGTGTGTGTGTGTGTGTGCGTGCGTGCGAGAGAGGGCGTTGTGTGTTTGTTTTGTTTATCGATCGATGGAGACGCCGGGCTGTGTGGTGTTGTTGTTGTGCGAGAGGCGGTGAATATTTGCGTGGTTTCGGCTGTGTGTTTGCGGCGGCGTTGGAGTTGCCGAGGCAAGGCGTGCCCATAGGCGGCCGGATCAGCTGTTTCGTTTGTATGGGGCGCGCGGGAGTGGAGGGCGGTGTGTCGACACGCTCGTTTAACAGTGGTGATTATTGCTGTCGTTGTCGTTTGGAAGGCGACTGTGCGTGCGTGGAGGTGCTTGAGGCAAACGAAACAAAACAAGGGAAATGTGTGTGTGTGTGTGTGTGTGTGTGTGTGTGTGTGTGTTTGTTGGGCCACACGGGCTGTGGACGACAAGATGGCGGCGGCTCTTCTTGTTCTTTTCTCTTTTAGTCCTCTACCGTTAGAGGGGGAGTTGTCGCCTGTGGACATTTGCTCCTCTTTTCTGTGTGTTGTTCTTATCTTTGGTAGTGTGCTTTTTCGGACGTTGCTGTTTGTTGAGAGTGATTATGTGTTCTGTTTGTGCTACTGCTGGAGTAGCGACTCGGGTCTTGCACATCTGTCCCTGTGGTGTTCATATTGCCCAAGGGTCAAGACGTAATAGCCATTTTCTGAATTCGGCGCGGTGGCGTCGAACGCTTCTGCCAGGGCGCGGAATCGTGTTGTGGGTGGTTCTAGGCAGGTCTGCCGCGGGGACGTGTAAGGCCCGTCGTAGAGCGCTCTGCTTTGGACCCTTCTGTAGGCGATGCATCGTCGATCTGGCTGCATAGCCCCATACAGGGCGCGCATATTTCCAGTATCGCTACCCCTGTTGCGGGGTCGAGGGAACAGGGGTACAGGATCTGCATCCTGGCGTGAGCGTTTGTGCCAAGTCCCCCTATGTGACACTTGGATGTCAGGCGTGACACCGAGGTACCTCGCAGAATATCTCCCCCTGCAATCGTAGCAGTTGGTATGGTCCTTGTTGCCGGCGGCGGCTGTGGAAGTGAAGTTAAAGTAAAGTAAAGCAAAGCGCGGCGAGGACGACTGAAATTTTGCTTTGGACGTAGGTTTGTGTGGTGGCCCTGAAAAGGGCCGATTGTTGTGAGCCGAGCCGGGCCGGCAAAGCGCGTTGCGTGCAGGGGAGCACGCAGCGCTGCTGGGCGGCGGGTCCGCGTGCCGATTGCCTGGCCTCTCTGTTTAGGCCTTCTTCTCGGTCTTCTTTGGCAGCAGGACGGCCTGGATGTTGGGCAGGACACCACCCTGTGCGATGGTGACGCCCGACAGGAGCTTGTTGAGCTCCTCGTCGTTGCGGATGGCAAGCTGCAGGTGGCGCGGGATGATGCGCGTCTTCTTGTTGTCGCGGGCCGCGTTTCCGGCCAGCTCGAGCACCTCAGCCGCGAGGTACTCCATGACGGCGGCGAGGTAGACGGGCGCCCCGGCGCCGACGCGCTCGGCGTAGTTTCCCTTGCGCAGGAGGCGGTGGATTCTGCCGACCGGGAACTGGAGCCCGGCCCTGCTTGAGCGGGACTTTGACTTGCCCTTGACCTTGCCTCCCTTTCCGCGTCCGGACATGGCGATGCGCTGTGGTGTAAAAACGAGACGAGACGAACGACGGTGCGAGCCGCAGCGAGTCGAGCAGCGGAGTGGCGGCGCCGCTCGCTCGCTCGCTAGTAAATCACGGACCTCCTCAGTCCGGAGATGGTGGAGGCTAAGCAGCGGTGCTGCTGTTCCTCCTTAACTCCTCTATCTTCGAATTTGGTCCCCTAGTTTCTTGAATCTTCCCCTGGGAGCACCTCTGACTAGAGAGGCGCTCTATGTGGCCTATCGGCGTCCTAGTAAGTCTACGAATTCAGGATTTCGTAGACAGAATTGGATGATATCCTCCTTGGTCATGTTGTCTCCGAGCTTTCCGATCTCCTGGAATTCCCGGTAAGCTGGGTGCTGTGCTATTTCCGGACGCACTTCCCCGGGCGTCGCGCCCAGTTCTGCGGCTGCAAAGATGTATTCCCAGTCCGCGGGCGTGAAGACAGGGTGGTGGTTGATGATGTTGAGGTCCTTCCTCGATACCAGTCCTCTGAGGGCCTTGTTGCTCCTGACTGGTCCATAGGGCTGGTGAGGAAGGGCCGGTTTCGTCCTGTCTGGTGGCGTGAAAGGATAGGGGTTGTCTAGGTGCGGGTATGACCCGTCACGAAGAGACGCGGCGACCTTCTGCAGCACTGGCTGCACGCTGCTCACCTTGGGGAGCGGCAGCCATTCCGCCTCCGCTGCAGCAAGTGGTGGTGTCTCGGTGTGCGCCTCTTCGTCGTGTGCCCGCGGCTCGACCTCCCCGACGGGAGGGAGAGCAGGCTGCTCCACCTCAATGTCCATGGGAGCCACTTCGACGCCCGTCTCGTCAACTGGCGGCGCAGGTGGCTCCGTCTGGGTGGAGGCATCGACCCCCACTGGCCGACTCGCAGTGGAGCTGGCGTTGGGGGTGGACGTCTTCTTGAGGACCCGCAGCTCCTCACGCAGCTGTTGCAGCTGGCGGTGAACAGCCACGAGTTCCTCCCTCATGGCGGCCCTTTCGGCCGCAAGGGCAGTGTGGAAGACGGCCAGTGCGTCGTCCGTGGTGGCTTCGCGACGGCATGGTCCACCATCCCCGCGGGAGCGGGGGGGTGGGACGTCCGTCTCGACGCCAGGTACCTCTGCAGGGCGTGGGGCGGCCATCTTGCTTCGCCGCCAGGGGTGGGGGTCCTTTATGCTCTCGGGTGCGGCGGCCGGTTGCGCTCGCGGCCCATTGGTCGGCGGCCGCAACGGGGCGAGCTGGTAAAGGTGCGGCGGCGGGGCGCGCTGGGTGCCACTGTGTGGGGAGACGCTGACTAGAGCGGAGCGCTTGCTGCTGGTGTTGCTGCCGTACGTTCTTGTTTGTTTGCGATGCCGCCCAAGACTAGCGGGAAGGCCGCCAAGAAGGCTGGCAAGGCGCAGAAGAACATTTCGAAGGGCGACAAGAAGAAGAAGCGCAAGAGGAAGGAGAGCTATGCCATCTACATCTACAAGGTGCTGAAGCAGGTGCACCCTGACACGGGCATCTCGTCGAAGGCGATGAGCATCATGAACAGCTTCGTGAACGACATTTTCGAGCGCATCGCGGCCGAGGCGTCTCGCCTGGCGCACTACAACAAGCGCTCGACCATCACGTCCCGCGAGATCCAGACCGCTGTGCGGCTGTTGCTGCCTGGCGAGCTGGCCAAGCACGCCGTGAGCGAGGGCACGAAGGCGGTGACCAAGTACACGAGCTCCAAGTAAGGAGGTGGCTCTGGAATGGAAGGAGATCCTCCGTTGCGAGAGCGGCAAAACGGCCCTTTTCAGGGCCACCAAATGGCCTTTGCGGGAAGGGCGGAATTGTTGTTGTTGTTGTTGTTTATGTTTGTTTTGTTTTTGTTGTGTGTGTGAGTGGGTGGACGGCGGCAATAGCTACCGCTTTGGTTGCGACGCGACGCGACGGGGTGGGGTGGCCGATGCGATGAATTTGATTGTTGGGGGCGCGTCGCGTGTTGCGGGGTACGGCCACGGTGTGACGTGGAATGGAGGCACGTGCGCACAACTCGTTGTCTGCGAGGGGGGGAAGTGCGATCGGTGATGTGCCCTTTGGATGGAGGTGCCGGTTAGTTACGTGACGGGTGGAAACGAAACGCGATTGTTGGGAATGTCAGTGTGTAACGACGGCCGTTTGCGGGTCGGTTTGCACGCCATATATGGCGAGGGTGAAATGTGTCTGTAAATGCAGCGTGGAGGCGTGTGAGTGACGTTTAAATGAACGCGCATTGAGACACCAATGTGTATTGCATTGTACGGGCGACACGCACGATGATGTACCTTTCCTCCGACTCTGATTTCGATAGTCGTGTCTGACTGACTGTGTCTGCTTGTGTGCGTACGACGCACGCACACCGACGTCGTCATTGAAGATGCATGCACGCGTGGTCCAGTGCAGTACAGTAGAGTAAGCGCGACGCTAGAAGACGACGGTCGCTTTGGCGAATGTGCGTACACGTGTTTGTGTGTGTCGGTGGTGTGGTCCGATCCGTCGCCTCTGGGACACTGTCGATCGGCGCGGTACACCGGCATCACGCAACGAACGGACGGACGTCTTGAACACCCGTCGCACCGTCATACCGTTGGTACACCGTCGCGCTGAGGACGGTTACCGAAAGGTGGACGAACCTCTGATCGGTCGAATGTCTGGGCAGAACGTGAGGAGAGAATGGTGGAGGAAAGGACGGAGGGAAAAAAAAAGAGCGAAAAAACGGAAAAAAACAAGAACGAAACAAAACGGAGAAACGCTGTGTAGAGCAACGGAACGTTCCCGTGTCGGAGGTGTATTGTAGCCGCACTGAAATGCGTGTAACGGCGCGGCGGCAAGTGTCTTGCCGTGGTGAACGTTACCTTTGACGGCTGAATTGTGCGTTGCGTTGCTTTGCTTTCCCGGATGTGTATGTAACGTTCGTTGAGATGGTTCTGAGGAAGAATGTGCGACAGTGCCCGTGCCGTCTATGTTCGTGTGCAGAGCCATTGTGTGTGTGTGTACGGAATGATGTCTGTAGGTGTTAGTGAACATGTTTTACCAGTGGGGGAAATGGATCGTCGATGGTTGCCGTCGCGGTCGAGATGAGATAACGCACGCACCCTCCCTCCCTCCCTCCCTCCCTCCCTACATGAAGGTGTCAAGAAAGTGTGTTAACCGGGGTTTGTTTGTCTTTCGTTAAAGGGAAGGGACGAGAGAGAGAGAGAGAGAGAGAGAGAGAGAGAAAAGCGAAGTGGGATGGTGCGTTCATTTTGTGTGTGTGTGTGTGTGTGTAGTTTTGAGAATTGCGTCCGGGAATGGCGGTGGGCGTGCCCTGCATGTGGCCCGGAAGGCTGTTCGTTTCGCGGTAGTGTGTGGACAGGGGATGGGCACGCGTAACGCTGCTGGCATGGCATTCGGGAGATGGGAGGGGGCAAACGAAGAAAACAAGACGCACGCGGAGGCTATAAAGACGGGAGGGGCGCGGTGTGGGTGGCTTGCGCTGCGCTCGGCTGGCGCGTGCGGCGTTGTTTTTGTGCAAAAGAAGAGAAAACGAATGGGTTGCCGGGAGGGGGCCGTTGTGGTGTAGCCGCAGACGCGGCTGTCAGTGAACGTGGTGAGACCGACGGATGCGGGAGGGGCGGGGCGGGGGCGGCGGTGAGAGCGGGGAAAACACTAGAAGAAGGAGAAAAACGCTGCTGCAACCAACATAAATAAAATGAGGCCTTTTGTAACCTGCCAGCAACAAAACAACAACAAAAAGAAAGGTCTATCAACATTGAATGTAAATGGAAATGGACCCAAGTGTAACCTCCCCGCACAAATAGTCGTAAGTAAGTAAGCGAGTGAGTGAATGATGATGAAAATGTGCCGGAATGTTGTTAACGTCCCTAGAAAATGAACGAACGAACGAAGATTGATGAGAAACGCGCGGTAATATGATGAATGGAAATAATGAACCATGAACATCTCAACAGACATAATTGAAAACCCGATAAAGGTTGTAAGGGCAGCGCTGGCTGACCTTTCGGCCCTGTATTCTGAAACGTCCCCCTTTGAACAACAATGTGTACAAAACTGTGCTTAAACTGACACACAATATTTTGAGCGCAACGCAATCTGACTATCAAAGATCCCTGCAAAAGAATGGCCCTGAGTAACATTAAAGTACACCTTTCGGAAATCACTTACGTCACAAAAATCTTCATTAGTCGAACTACTGCAATACAGCGAGCACCACTGCTGCCAGCTAAATAAGAGATTCAAACTACGGAGGGCACCAACTACTGATAGGGATAGTTAGCAAAGTAAAGATGTTTAATAGAGAACAACAAACAATGTATTTACCCTGAATATCATCACCAGTCATAATATATATGTAATTTGAAAAGTCCGCCATCTCTCTCCTCACATGCACCAGTGCTGGCGGCTCACCCCTAACTGCGCAACGCTACGCGCTGTTCACATCCAGCTATAGCAGTTCATGACAACAATGCAAACTAGCCACAGACTGCACACAGCACAGGCAGTGATTTTCACGCAGAGCGCTACGTGGCGTTACCAATATAAAAAATCTAAACAAACAGCCTATGTACAAATTAGAAGAAAAAGAGCAAAAGATCGTTACGTCAATAAAAAAAAAAAAAAAACAAACAAACAAAAAGACAAAAGAGAAAACAAACTGCATCTATATGTGCTCTTAACTGTAGATACCTGTACACAGCTTCGTGCAATGAATGCCGGCTCACATTTAATGTTGATTGTTGGAGGAAATGCGTAGGAAATATTCTTTAAATGGAAATGAATGGTTGTACGCTAAAAAAGTTAGTTTGGAAACAAAGTATTATTGGGGCATTTTGTTGTGAAGAAAATAGTTACAATTGACATACATTATTAGATTTGCGCAATGCAGCTTCATTACCTTACCTTTAATAACAATATGCATCGTCCCGAACGGAGACCAGAGTCGCGAGAAGAGCACGCCGCCGCCCGCTCAGTACAATCGTCCACTCGCCAATACTGTCGACTGACTGCTACCTCTCCCGACCCGCCACATATAGATGACAACTGTTCCTGCCGACGCGCTACGTGCTACTAGTGTCGTGTGGCGCAGACTAGCGACGATAAGAAACTCTCTGGTCAGAGATTGTGTCGTGCCTCGCCATCGCTGGTAATGAGTACATACGTGTTTCAGCGCGCGTACCGGAACACGCAGTGCGGAGCCCAGAGACTGTGTTGTCGAGGCCGTCGACGCAGTGCATGTCGGTCGGTCGGTCGGTCGAGTGCGTGCGGGGGGGCAGAGAGGCAGCGTCGGCACGGAGATGCACGCACGGGGGGCTGCGGCGTGGCGCGTTTGCGGTAGGCGCCTTTGGTGGCAACGGCCGGGACAAGCAGCGGTGTATGGTGTGGTGCGGGCCGGACAGGGGCGGAGGAGGAGGAGGCGGCGCGACGATGGCATTGGGGCGGAAACGGGGACGGCGACGGCGGATGTTGAGAGGCGTCACGCGCGGACCGACACAGACGCACAGATAGATAGGGAGGAAGAAGAGGGGGCGGCTGGTGAGTGCAATTTAGGCGGTAGACACAAGAGGTCGGCACGGCATTTGCGTGATGTGGCGTTGTGACGGGGTGTGCTCGCTTGCCTCGTTTTGTCGATGCGCGCAGGAAGATGTGCAGAGCAGCGGCGGGCGGCTCGGTTCGGTTTGGCCCGGCGGGCCGCGCTGTTGTCGCGGACGTGAGCGCCCCCTGGCGGGTGGCCGGAGGCGGCGCGGCGTGTTGGACGTGTGGCTGGCGGCAGTGCACAATTGCGAGTGGCTGGCGGTGTGGCGGTTGGCGCGTCGGCCGGCCGAGAGAGAGGAGAGGTATGTGTTTGCGGGCGCCTTTGCTGCGCGGCGTCGTGCAGGGAGGGCGGGCGCTTGTCGACTGTGTGACTGTGTGGCGAATTGGCGGCGTTGTGCTGCGGCCGAAGGCGTCGGGAAAGGAGAGTTGGTCGTGATGTCATGTCGCGCCGTGTCATGTTTGCGAAACGGCTGCCGAGAGGTGTGGTGGTAGCGAGCCGGTCGGTGTCAGTGCGATGGGAATGTGCGTTTGGCGGTTTTCGGTGTGCTTTTTGCGGCGTGAGAGTGGGGCGGGCGGGCGGGCGGGCAGGCAGGCAGGCAGGCAGGCAGGCAGGCAGGCAGGCAGGCAGGCTTGCTGTTGTTGGTTCCTTGTGTCTTGTGTGTAGCTTGATGGCAACGTGGAAGGACGCCGGTTTCGAGCCGTGCGTGTGGTTGTCGACGTTGACTGGTTGGGGTGTGCCGTTGCACGTGCATGTTTGGGTCGTTGGTGTGGTTTTGGCTGGCTGGCTGGCTGGCTGTGTGTGTGTACGACGGGAAGGGGGAGGCGGCGGTGGATAGTGCAGTAGTTGTGTCGTTGCCACGGGCGTCGGGTGCGGCTGTGCGTAGTGGCGGAAAGGTGTCGGTTGCGGGAAGCGAGGCCGTCGTTGGCGGTGTCGCGTGCCTTCGTGAATCGAGTGGGGCGGGGAAAGGAGCAGCGTGCCGCTGCGTCGTGGCCGTTAGCCAGAGGCTGTGCTTTGATAGTTTTGTGGACGGTTCGTGCGAGGCGATTTGTTGCCTGCCCTATGTTTGTTTGTTTGTTTGTTGTTTTCGGAGACGACGACTGGATGGTGGCGTGCGCGCGAGCGAAGTGGCGGTGTGCGTTTCCCGTGTCGACTGCCGACTGCCGACTGCCGGCTGCCGGCTGGCGACAGGTGCGCCGTCGGTGGGGTGGGTGGCCGGCACAAGTAGAGGCGGCGGCGTCGTTGCGGTGTGTTTGTGTTGTCGGCTGTGTCGGCGACAGCTGTTTGTGCGGTGCGTGTGAATGGTGGTGCAAACGTGTGTGCTGGCGTTGAGGCTGCGACCGCGGCGTGTTGTTGGTTGATGTTGAACAGCGGCTGTGTGCGGTGGTGGTGTTGCCGCACGTGCATCCGGCCCGGCGCGGAAAGCGCAGTTGCGGCGGCTCTTCGGTGCCAGCCACGTCGCGTGAGCGGCGGGTTGCTCTGGTCGACACGTGGTGCTCTGGTTTGTTGTTTGGTGCCCTTTGGCCGGTGGGTGGTCCGTGTGTCTCGGTATCTGGTCGTGGTCGTGCTGCCCGTTTGTCGGCGTTGTCTGTGGCTTCGCTTTTGTTTTTGCGGCGTGCCGACGACCCGACGCGACCTTTACACCCAAAGTGTGGCGCCCGAAGGTGAACCAACGTAATCCGACCTCGGCGCTTAAGCTCTAAGCCTAAGCTGAGCGAACCGAACCTGTAGCGTTGCGTAGCGTGAGGTGAGGTGCGGTGAGGTCAGCCTCAGCGCCAAGTAAGCCAAGCTGTCCGGCCGTGAGGTGGGTGGGTGGGTAGGTAGGTAGGTAGGTAGGTAGGTAGGTGCGGCTGCTGCGGCCACCTGACGCCCGACGTGTGTTTGAATGCTTAACCTAAGTTTGAGGCTTAACCTAACCCAAGTGGCCTTAACCTAACCTAACCTAACCTAACTTCGGACGCCCGACGTGTGTTTGAATGCTTAACCTAAGTTTGACGCTTAACCTAACACCGACCCTTAACCTAACCCAAGTGCCCCTAACCTAACCTTAATGTAACGTAACCTAACCCAACCTCTGACGCCTGACGTGTGTTTTGAATGCTTAACCTAACCCAAGTGCCCTTAACCTAACGCACGTCCACCGAACGTAACCGAGACGTGTGAACCTAATGTCTAACTCGTAACGCGTGATGTTGGCTGTCGTGTGTGCTGACGGCAGATTGGGTTGGTCTGTAGTTGCGGATTTCGGTTTGCCTCGGGCGAGGGGTTGGCTCGTAAGCGGCGAGGGGCGCTCCGGCGGAGCATGTTGCTTTGCAGGCGGCGCCCGTTTTTTGCGGCGGGCACAATTGAAATTGTTGGGAAACGAACGAAAGGGCTGTGAATGTTGGCGGGCGAGAGGAGGAGGACGTGGCCCGACGGCTGCGGGCCGATCGGGAAACGGTGGGAGGGCGATGGGGCGGCGGAGGTGCGTTTGCACGGCCGTCATCGCCGCACGCCTCCGCTTGTGTGGCTGTGGCGCCGGCCGCGCTGGCCGGGCTGCCGCGGCGACGGTGTGGGGCTTTTGCCGAAGGTTTGGCCATTGTGGCCGGTCGCCGGCTGGGGCTGTGGGGGCGGCATTTGGGCGTGGGCGGCGATTCTCGGCGGGCCGACCCAGGCTGTAGCGCGCGGTGGCTGCAGTTTGGCCGTGGTTTGCGGCGCTGCCGTGGCGACTGGTTGGCGACTGTGGTGTGGCTGTGTGTAGCCCCATCCTCGGTGGTTTGAAAGGCGCGGGTGGTTGTGGCGCAGGTGTGGGGCTGCTCCGCACAGGCTGTCGGACGTTGGGCGGTAGCAAGCGCGGGAGGCGCGGCGCGGCGGCGCGCAGAGTGGCGGCCGCTCTCTCGGCCGTCCGCGCCCGCCCGCGACACTGGCTGGGCCTGTGGCGCGAGGCGGCTATTCCTCTGCTGTGCGCTCCGCTCGCTGCGTGTCTCCTCTCGCTCTCGCTGCTCGCTGTGTTGTGTGTTAACGCGCGTCGTCGAAATGGCAGATCAGGCGGCTACGAACGAGACTGCTGCGGCACCCGCCGCCACCGGCACTACGAAGAAGGCAAAGTCTGCGTCGGCTGCGAAGAAGCCGCGCGCCAAGCCTGCGCACCCGCGCACCTCTGAGATGGTGACGGCCGCCATCAAGAGTCTGAAGGAGCGCGGCGGATCGTCGCTGCAGGCGATCAAGAAGTACATTGCCGCGCACTACAAGCTGGACGCGGAGAAGCTGGCGCCGTTTATCAAGAAGTACCTCAAGTCGGCCGTGGTGGCGGGCGAGCTGGTGCAGACGAAGGGGAAGGGCGCGTCCGGCTCTTTCAAGCTTGCCGGCGCCGGCGGCGGGGCGGCTGAGGGCGGCAAGGCTCGTGCTGGCGGTGCCAAGAAGAAGCGCGCCGCTCCGGCCAGCAAGGAGAAGAAGGGCGCCCGTGCGGCCGGCGCAAAGAAGGCTGGTGGCGTGAAGGCGGCGACTGGTCGGAAGGCGGGCGCCGCCAAGAAGGCGTCTGCGGCGTCGGCCGCTCCCGCCGGTGCGAAGAAGGCGGCTGCTGCCAAGCCGGCCAAGGCCAAGTCGCCGTCGAAGGCGAAGAAGGCCGCCAAGGTTCCGACGAAGAAGCCGAAGGCGCCGCGCCCGAAGAAGGCGACGACGCCGTCTAAGGCGAAGGCTTCGCCCAAGAAGAAGAAGTAGAGGAGAAGAAGAGAGGAATGGGAAAGGAAGGGTTGGCGGTTGACTCCGTCGTCCGCACCCCCCGTCCCCGTCGTCTAGTGGCGCGCAACAGACGCGCGGCCCAAAACGGCCCTTCTCAGGGCCATCAAAGCACGTCGGGAAGGTTTTGATTGTCGTGTTTGTGTTGCGGTGTGGTTGTGTCGTCTGGCGTTTCTGTATGCCCGTGTGTGGATACTGTTTGCGTGCCGTGGTGGTTGGATTGCGGGGGGTCGGTGGCGGGTGCGGGCGGCGGTAGCGGTTGATTGTCGCCGTTTTTGGTCGCGGCCGGCCGACGGTTGGTTTTGTGTCATGTTGTTTGAATACTTTGGTTTGCCTGCCTGCCTGCCTGCCTGCCGTCTTCTCGGATGTGTCTTGTCTTGTGTGTGTGTGTGTGTTCTTGGATGGAACGGGGGCGGGGGACGTTGAGATGTGGGGAAAGGGTCGGTGGCGTTGGACGTGCCTGGCTTTTTGTTTGTTTCTCCTTTCGAAACGAAGCGGCGGCCGGCCGTGTGGTTGACGGCGTCGGCCGATGGGTATTGTGCGGCGCGCCGGGGAGGGATGATGTTGATTGTTGCGCGCGCCAGCAAGCTGGCAGAGGAGAGCGGCTGTGGCGGACGGACGGGAAGTGGAAGTGGTGTTTTGTCTTTGGTTCTGTGGTTGTGGGGCGAGAGGCGACCGACAAAGTTTGCTCGCGACGGAGTGATGTTAGTGGCCCTTAAAAGGGCCGTTTTGTTTGTTTGCGTGCGTGGGCGGTGCCCAGCGGCTGGCGCGGTGTTTAGGCGCGCTCGCCGCGGATGCGGCGCGCGAGCTGGATGTCCTTGGGCATGATGGTGACGCGCTTGGCGTGGATTGCGCACAGGTTGGTGTCTTCGAAGAGGCCGACGAGGTAGGCCTCGCTGGCCTCCTGCAGGGCCATGACCGCGGAGCTCTGGAAGCGCAGGTCGGTCTTGAAGTCCTGGGCGATCTCGCGCACTAGGCGCTGGAATGGCAGCTTGCGGATGAGCAGCTCTGTGCTCTTCTGGTAGCGCCTGATTTCTCGCAGGGCGACGGTGCCCGGCCTGTAGCGGTGGGGCTTCTTGACGCCGCCGGTGGCGGGCGCGCTCTTCCTCGCCGCCTTGGTGGCGAGCTGTTTGCGCGGCGCCTTTCCGCCGGTGGACTTGCGGGCCGTTTGCTTTGTGCGGGCCATGGCGGTAGCGGTTAGCGGAAGCGGCGTGGAGGCGAGGTGCTGCGTCGGGTGCTGCCTTGACGACACGGGCGCGCGCCAGCGGCCGTGGTGCGCTTATATGCCCTCGGTTGCGCGTGGTGGGGGGAGGGCGGGCCAGAGTCTATATAGGGGGGCTGGCGCGTGCGCCGGGCGCAGACCGTAGCCGACTCGCTAGCGCCGGGTGAGGAGCCAGCCGCTGCAGCAGACGTTTTGCTTGCCTTGAGCTTTTTTTGAGGATTTAGAAGAGATGACTGGCCGCGGCAAGGGAGGAAAGGGGCTCGGCAAGGGTGGCGCCAAGCGGCACCGCAAGGTGTTGCGCGACAACATCCAGGGCATCACGAAGCCCGCGATCCGCCGCCTGGCTCGCAGGGGCGGCGTGAAGCGCATCTCTGGTCTGATCTACGAGGAGACCCGCGGAGTGCTGAAGGTGTTCCTGGAGAACGTGATCCGCGACGCGGTGACGTACACTGAGCACGCCAAGCGCAAGACTGTGACGGCCATGGACGTGGTGTACGCCCTGAAGAGGCAGGGGCGCACCCTGTACGGTTTCGGCGGTTAGGCGCGTCGCAGCCGGTGTGCTGTGCCGCGTTGGCCTTCCCGCGGCCGTGGGAGAGACGAAAACGGCCCTTTTCAGGGCCACCACACTGTTCGGAAATTGAAAAGTGCGAAAGAGTCTGTGTTGTTGCTGCGTGTGTTGCCTGCCTGCCTGCCTGCCTTCTTTCTTTCATTCTTCATTTCGTTTGCGTTTGACTGACGTGACTGGGAGAAAGGAAAGGAAGCGGGTCTTGTGTGTGTGTGTGTGTGTGTGTGTGTGTGTGCGTGCGTGCGAGAGAGGGCGTTGTGTGTTTGTTTTGTTTATCGATCGATGGAGACGCCGGGCTGTGTGGTGTTGTTGTTGTGCGAGAGGCGGTGAATATTTGCGTGGTTTCGGCTGTGTGTTTGCGGCGGCGTTGGAGTTGCCGAGGCAAGGCGTGCCCATAGGCGGCCGGATCAGCTGTTTCGTTTGTATGGGGCGCGCGGGAGTGGAGGGCGGTGTGTCGACACGCTCGTTTAACAGTGGTGATTATTGCTGTCGTTGTCGTTTGGAAGGCGACTGTGCGTGCGTGGAGGTGCTTGAGGCAAACGAAACAAAACAAGGGAAATGTGTGTGTGTGTGTGTGTGTGTGTGTGTGTGTGTGTTTGTTGGGCCACACGGGCTGTGGACGACAAGATGGCGGCGGCTCTTCTTGTTCTTTTCTCTTTTAGTCCTCTACCGTTAGAGGGGGAGTTGTCGCCTGTGGACATTTGCTCCTCTTTTCTGTGTGTTGTTCTTATCTTTGGTAGTGTGCTTTTTCGGACGTTGCTGTTTGTTGAGAGTGATTATGTGTTCTGTTTGTGCTACTGCTGGAGTAGCGACTCGGGTCTTGCACATCTGTCCCTGTGGTGTTCATATTGCCCAAGGGTCAAGACGTAATAGCCATTTTCTGAATTCGGCGCGGTGGCGTCGAACGCTTCTGCCAGGGCGCGGAATCGTGTTGTGGGTGGTTCTAGGCAGGTCTGCCGCGGGGACGTGTAAGGCCCGTCGTAGAGCGCTCTGCTTTGGACCCTTCTGTAGGCGATGCATCGTCGATCTGGCTGCATAGCCCCATACAGGGCGCGCATATTTCCAGTATCGCTACCCCTGTTGCGGGGTCGAGGGAACAGGGGTACAGGATCTGCATCCTGGCGTGAGCGTTTGTGCCAAGTCCCCCTATGTGACACTTGGATGTCAGGCGTGACACCGAGGTACCTCGCAGAATATCTCCCCCTGCAATCGTAGCAGTTGGTATGGTCCTTGTTGCCGGCGGCGGCTGTGGAAGTGAAGTTAAAGTAAAGTAAAGCAAAGCGCGGCGAGGACGACTGAAATTTTGCTTTGGACGTAGGTTTGTGTGGTGGCCCTGAAAAGGGCCGATTGTTGTGAGCCGAGCCGGGCCGGCAAAGCGCGTTGCGTGCAGGGGAGCACGCAGCGCTGCTGGGCGGCGGGTCCGCGTGCCGATTGCCTGGCCTCTCTGTTTAGGCCTTCTTCTCGGTCTTCTTTGGCAGCAGGACGGCCTGGATGTTGGGCAGGACACCACCCTGTGCGATGGTGACGCCCGACAGGAGCTTGTTGAGCTCCTCGTCGTTGCGGATGGCAAGCTGCAGGTGGCGCGGGATGATGCGCGTCTTCTTGTTGTCGCGGGCCGCGTTTCCGGCCAGCTCGAGCACCTCAGCCGCGAGGTACTCCATGACGGCGGCGAGGTAGACGGGCGCCCCGGCGCCGACGCGCTCGGCGTAGTTTCCCTTGCGCAGGAGGCGGTGGATTCTGCCGACCGGGAACTGGAGCCCGGCCCTGCTTGAGCGGGACTTTGACTTGCCCTTGACCTTGCCTCCCTTTCCGCGTCCGGACATGGCGATGCGCTGTGGTGTAAAAACGAGACGAGACGAACGACGGTGCGAGCCGCAGCGAGTCGAGCAGCGGAGTGGCGGCGCCGCCAGGGGTGGGGGTCCTTTATGCTCTCGGGTGCGGCGGCCGGTTGCGCTCGCGGCCCATTGGTCGGCGGCCGCAACGGGGCGAGCTGGTAAAGGTGCGGCGGCGGGGCGCGCTGGGTGCCACTGTGTGGGGAGACGCTGACTAGAGCGGAGCGCTTGCTGCTGGTGTTGCTGCCGTACGTTCTTGTTTGTTTGCGATGCCGCCCAAGACTAGCGGGAAGGCCGCCAAGAAGGCTGGCAAGGCGCAGAAGAACATTTCGAAGGGCGACAAGAAGAAGAAGCGCAAGAGGAAGGAGAGCTATGCCATCTACATCTACAAGGTGCTGAAGCAGGTGCACCCTGACACGGGCATCTCGTCGAAGGCGATGAGCATCATGAACAGCTTCGTGAACGACATTTTCGAGCGCATCGCGGCCGAGGCGTCTCGCCTGGCGCACTACAACAAGCGCTCGACCATCACGTCCCGCGAGATCCAGACCGCTGTGCGGCTGTTGCTGCCTGGCGAGCTGGCCAAGCACGCCGTGAGCGAGGGCACGAAGGCGGTGACCAAGTACACGAGCTCCAAGTAAGGAGGTGGCTCTGGAATGGAAGGAGATCCTCCGTTGCGAGAGCGGCAAAACGGCCCTTTTCAGGGCCACCAAATGGCCTTTGCGGGAAGGGCGGAATTGTTGTTGTTGTTGTTGTTTATGTTTGTTTTGTTTTTGTTGTGTGTGTGAGTGGGTGGACGGCGGCAATAGCTACCGCTTTGGTTGCGACGCGACGCGACGGGGTGGGGTGGCCGATGCGATGAATTTGATTGTTGGGGGCGCGTCGCGTGTTGCGGGGTACGGCCACGGTGTGACGTGGAATGGAGGCACGTGCGCACAACTCGTTGTCTGCGAGGGGGGGAAGTGCGATCGGTGATGTGCCCTTTGGATGGAGGTGCCGGTTAGTTACGTGACGGGTGGAAACGAAACGCGATTGTTGGGAATGTCAGTGTGTAACGACGGCCGTTTGCGGGTCGGTTTGCACGCCATATATGGCGAGGGTGAAATGTGTCTGTAAATGCAGCGTGGAGGCGTGTGAGTGACGTTTAAATGAACGCGCATTGAGACACCAATGTGTATTGCATTGTACGGGCGACACGCACGATGATGTACCTTTCCTCCGACTCTGATTTCGATAGTCGTGTCTGACTGACTGTGTCTGCTTGTGTGCGTACGACGCACGCACACCGACGTCGTCATTGAAGATGCATGCACGCGTGGTCCAGTGCAGTACAGTAGAGTAAGCGCGACGCTAGAAGACGACGGTCGCTTTGGCGAATGTGCGTACACGTGTTTGTGTGTGTCGGTGGTGTGGTCCGATCCGTCGCCTCTGGGACACTGTCGATCGGCGCGGTACACCGGCATCACGCAACGAACGGACGGACGTCTTGAACACCCGTCGCACCGTCATACCGTTGGTACACCGTCGCGCTGAGGACGGTTACCGAAAGGTGGACGAACCTCTGATCGGTCGAATGTCTGGGCAGAACGTGAGGAGAGAATGGTGGAGGAAAGGACGGAGGGAAAAAAAAAGAGCGAAAAAACGGAAAAAAACAAGAACGAAACAAAACGGAGAAACGCTGTGTAGAGCAACGGAACGTTCCCGTGTCGGAGGTGTATTGTAGCCGCACTGAAATGCGTGTAACGGCGCGGCGGCAAGTGTCTTGCCGTGGTGAACGTTACCTTTGACGGCTGAATTGTGCGTTGCGTTGCTTTGCTTTCCCGGATGTGTATGTAACGTTCGTTGAGATGGTTCTGAGGAAGAATGTGCGACAGTGCCCGTGCCGTCTATGTTCGTGTGCAGAGCCATTGTGTGTGTGTGTACGGAATGATGTCTGTAGGTGTTAGTGAACATGTTTTACCAGTGGGGGAAATGGATCGTCGATGGTTGCCGTCGCGGTCGAGATGAGATAACGCACGCACCCTCCCTCCCTCCCTCCCTACATGAAGGTGTCAAGAAAGTGTGTTAACCGGGGTTTGTTTGTCTTTCGTTAAAGGGAAGGGACGAGAGAGAGAGAGAGAGAGAGAGAGAGAGAGAAAAGCGAAGTGGGATGGTGCGTTCATTTTGTGTGTGTGTGTGTGTGTAGTTTTGAGAATTGCGTCCGGGAATGGCGGTGGGCGTGCCCTGCATGTGGCCCGGAAGGCTGTTCGTTTCGCGGTAGTGTGTGGACAGGGGATGGGCACGCGTAACGCTGCTGGCATGGCATTCGGGAGATGGGAGGGGGCAAACGAAGAAAACAAGACGCACGCGGAGGCTATAAAGACGGGAGGGGCGCGGTGTGGGTGGCTTGCGCTGCGCTCGGCTGGCGCGTGCGGCGTTGTTTTTGTGCAAAAGAAGAGAAAACGAATGGGTTGCCGGGAGGGGGCCGTTGTGGTGTAGCCGCAGACGCGGCTGTCAGTGAACGTGGTGAGACCGACGGATGCGGGAGGGGCGGGGCGGGGGCGGCGGTGAGAGCGGGGAAAACACTAGAAGAAGGAGAAAAACGCTGCTGCAACCAACATAAATAAAATGAGGCCTTTTGTAACCTGCCAGCAACAAAACAACAACAAAAAGAAAGGTCTATCAACATTGAATGTAAATGGAAATGGACCCAAGTGTAACCTCCCCGCACAAATAGTCGTAAGTAAGTAAGCGAGTGAGTGAATGATGATGAAAATGTGCCGGAATGTTGTTAACGTCCCTAGAAAATGAACGAACGAACGAAGATTGATGAGAAACGCGCGGTAATATGATGAATGGAAATAATGAACCATGAACATCTCAACAGACATAATTGAAAACCCGATAAAGGTTGTAAGGGCAGCGCTGGCTGACCTTTCGGCCCTGTATTCTGAAACGTCCCCCTTTGAACAACAATGTGTACAAAACTGTGCTTAAACTGACACACAATATTTTGAGCGCAACGCAATCTGACTATCAAAGATCCCTGCAAAAGAATGGCCCTGAGTAACATTAAAGTACACCTTTCGGAAATCACTTACGTCACAAAAATCTTCATTAGTCGAACTACTGCAATACAGCGAGCACCACTGCTGCCAGCTAAATAAGAGATTCAAACTACGGAGGGCACCAACTACTGATAGGGATAGTTAGCAAAGTAAAGATGTTTAATAGAGAACAACAAACAATGTATTTACCCTGAATATCATCACCAGTCATAATATATATGTAATTTGAAAAGTCCGCCATCTCTCTCCTCACATGCACCAGTGCTGGCGGCTCACCCCTAACTGCGCAACGCTACGCGCTGTTCACATCCAGCTATAGCAGTTCATGACAACAATGCAAACTAGCCACAGACTGCACACAGCACAGGCAGTGATTTTCACGCAGAGCGCTACGTGGCGTTACCAATATAAAAAATCTAAACAAACAGCCTATGTACAAATTAGAAGAAAAAGAGCAAAAGATCGTTACGTCAATAAAAAAAAAAAAAAAAAAAAACAAACAAAAAGACAAAAGAGAAAACAAACTGCATCTATATGTGCTCTTAACTGTAGATACCTGTACACAGCTTCGTGCAATGAATGCCGGCTCACATTTAATGTTGATTGTTGGAGGAAATGCGTAGGAAATATTCTTTAAATGGAAATGAATGGTTGTACGCTAAAAAAGTTAGTTTGGAAACAAAGTATTATTGGGGCATTTTGTTGTGAAGAAAATAGTTACAATTGACATACATTATTAGATTTGCGCAATGCAGCTTCATTACCTTACCTTTAATAACAATATGCATCGTCCCGAACGGAGACCAGAGTCGCGAGAAGAGCACGCCGCCGCCCGCTCAGTACAATCGTCCACTCGCCAATACTGTCGACTGACTGCTACCTCTCCCGACCCGCCACATATAGATGACAACTGTTCCTGCCGACGCGCTACGTGCTACTAGTGTCGTGTGGCGCAGACTAGCGACGATAAGAAACTCTCTGGTCAGAGATTGTGTCGTGCCTCGCCATCGCTGGTAATGAGTACATACGTGTTTCAGCGCGCGTACCGGAACACGCAGTGCGGAGCCCAGAGACTGTGTTGTCGAGGCCGTCGACGCAGTGCATGTCGGTCGGTCGGTCGGTCGAGTGCGTGCGGGGGGGCAGAGAGGCAGCGTCGGCACGGAGATGCACGCACGGGGGGCTGCGGCGTGGCGCGTTTGCGGTAGGCGCCTTTGGTGGCAACGGCCGGGACAAGCAGCGGTGTATGGTGTGGTGCGGGCCGGACAGGGGCGGAGGAGGAGGAGGCGGCGCGACGATGGCATTGGGGCGGAAACGGGGACGGCGACGGCGGATGTTGAGAGGCGTCACGCGCGGACCGACACAGACGCACAGATAGATAGGGAGGAAGAAGAGGGGGCGGCTGGTGAGTGCAATTTAGGCGGTAGACACAAGAGGTCGGCACGGCATTTGCGTGATGTGGCGTTGTGACGGGGTGTGCTCGCTTGCCTCGTTTTGTCGATGCGCGCAGGAAGATGTGCAGAGCAGCGGCGGGCGGCTCGGTTCGGTTTGGCCCGGCGGGCCGCGCTGTTGTCGCGGACGTGAGCGCCCCCTGGCGGGTGGCCGGAGGCGGCGCGGCGTGTTGGACGTGTGGCTGGCGGCAGTGCACAATTGCGAGTGGCTGGCGGTGTGGCGGTTGGCGCGTCGGCCGGCCGAGAGAGAGGAGAGGTATGTGTTTGCGGGCGCCTTTGCTGCGCGGCGTCGTGCAGGGAGGGCGGGCGCTTGTCGACTGTGTGACTGTGTGGCGAATTGGCGGCGTTGTGCTGCGGCCGAAGGCGTCGGGAAAGGAGAGTTGGTCGTGATGTCATGTCGCGCCGTGTCATGTTTGCGAAACGGCTGCCGAGAGGTGTGGTGGTAGCGAGCCGGTCGGTGTCAGTGCGATGGGAATGTGCGTTTGGCGGTTTTCGGTGTGCTTTTTGCGGCGTGAGAGTGGGGCGGGCGGGCGGGCGGGCAGGCAGGCAGGCAGGCAGGCAGGCAGGCAGGCAGGCAGGCAGGCTTGCTGTTGTTGGTTCCTTGTGTCTTGTGTGTAGCTTGATGGCAACGTGGAAGGACGCCGGTTTCGAGCCGTGCGTGTGGTTGTCGACGTTGACTGGTTGGGGTGTGCCGTTGCACGTGCATGTTTGGGTCGTTGGTGTGGTTTTGGCTGGCTGGCTGGCTGGCTGTGTGTGTGTACGACGGGAAGGGGGAGGCGGCGGTGGATAGTGCAGTAGTTGTGTCGTTGCCACGGGCGTCGGGTGCGGCTGTGCGTAGTGGCGGAAAGGTGTCGGTTGCGGGAAGCGAGGCCGTCGTTGGCGGTGTCGCGTGCCTTCGTGAATCGAGTGGGGCGGGGAAAGGAGCAGCGTGCCGCTGCGTCGTGGCCGTTAGCCAGAGGCTGTGCTTTGATAGTTTTGTGGACGGTTCGTGCGAGGCGATTTGTTGCCTGCCCTATGTTTGTTTGTTTGTTTGTTGTTTTCGGAGACGACGACTGGATGGTGGCGTGCGCGCGAGCGAAGTGGCGGTGTGCGTTTCCCGTGTCGACTGCCGACTGCCGACTGCCGGCTGCCGGCTGGCGACAGGTGCGCCGTCGGTGGGGTGGGTGGCCGGCACAAGTAGAGGCGGCGGCGTCGTTGCGGTGTGTTTGTGTTGTCGGCTGTGTCGGCGACAGCTGTTTGTGCGGTGCGTGTGAATGGTGGTGCAAACGTGTGTGCTGGCGTTGAGGCTGCGACCGCGGCGTGTTGTTGGTTGATGTTGAACAGCGGCTGTGTGCGGTGGTGGTGTTGCCGCACGTGCATCCGGCCCGGCGCGGAAAGCGCAGTTGCGGCGGCTCTTCGGTGCCAGCCACGTCGCGTGAGCGGCGGGTTGCTCTGGTCGACACGTGGTGCTCTGGTTTGTTGTTTGGTGCCCTTTGGCCGGTGGGTGGTCCGTGTGTCTCGGTATCTGGTCGTGGTCGTGCTGCCCGTTTGTCGGCGTTGTCTGTGGCTTCGCTTTTGTTTTTGCGGCGTGCCGACGACCCGACGCGACCTTTACACCCAAAGTGTGGCGCCCGAAGGTGAACCAACGTAATCCGACCTCGGCGCTTAAGCTCTAAGCCTAAGCTGAGCGAACCGAACCTGTAGCGTTGCGTAGCGTGAGGTGAGGTGCGGTGAGGTCAGCCTCAGCGCCAAGTAAGCCAAGCTGTCCGGCCGTGAGGTGGGTGGGTGGGTAGGTAGGTAGGTAGGTAGGTAGGTAGGTGCGGCTGCTGCGGCCACCTGACGCCCGACGTGTGTTTGAATGCTTAACCTAAGTTTGAGGCTTAACCTAACCCAAGTGGCCTTAACCTAACCTAACCTAACCTAACTTCGGACGCCCGACGTGTGTTTGAATGCTTAACCTAAGTTTGACGCTTAACCTAACACCGACCCTTAACCTAACCCAAGTGCCCCTAACCTAACCTTAATGTAACGTAACCTAACCCAACCTCTGACGCCTGACGTGTGTTTTGAATGCTTAACCTAACCCAAGTGCCCTTAACCTAACGCACGTCCACCGAACGTAACCGAGACGTGTGAACCTAATGTCTAACTCGTAACGCGTGATGTTGGCTGTCGTGTGTGCTGACGGCAGATTGGGTTGGTCTGTAGTTGCGGATTTCGGTTTGCCTCGGGCGAGGGGTTGGCTCGTAAGCGGCGAGGGGCGCTCCGGCGGAGCATGTTGCTTTGCAGGCGGCGCCCGTTTTTTGCGGCGGGCACAATTGAAATTGTTGGGAAACGAACGAAAGGGCTGTGAATGTTGGCGGGCGAGAGGAGGAGGACGTGGCCCGACGGCTGCGGGCCGATCGGGAAACGGTGGGAGGGCGATGGGGCGGCGGAGGTGCGTTTGCACGGCCGTCATCGCCGCACGCCTCCGCTTGTGTGGCTGTGGCGCCGGCCGCGCTGGCCGGGCTGCCGCGGCGACGGTGTGGGGCTTTTGCCGAAGGTTTGGCCATTGTGGCCGGTCGCCGGCTGGGGCTGTGGGGGCGGCATTTGGGCGTGGGCGGCGATTCTCGGCGGGCCGACCCAGGCTGTAGCGCGCGGTGGCTGCAGTTTGGCCGTGGTTTGCGGCGCTGCCGTGGCGACTGGTTGGCGACTGTGGTGTGGCTGTGTGTAGCCCCATCCTCGGTGGTTTGAAAGGCGCGGGTGGTTGTGGCGCAGGTGTGGGGCTGCTCCGCACAGGCTGTCGGACGTTGGGCGGTAGCAAGCGCGGGAGGCGCGGCGCGGCGGCGCGCAGAGTGGCGGCCGCTCTCTCGGCCGTCCGCGCCCGCCCGCGACACTGGCTGGGCCTGTGGCGCGAGGCCACTCGCGGCTGAGCCGCCGTAGCGTGAGGTCGTCCGCACGCCGCGCCGCTCTTCCACGCAGCTGGGGCGCCCCCAGCTGCCGCCGCCTACGCCGCCGGGGACGCAGAGAAGAGGCAAAATTGTCGTGTCCAGCCGTACCGAGAGAAAGATAGGCGAGATATTCCGGAAAGCCGGAATAGTAGGGACTTGGTAGCATAGGGAACGCTGCAAGGTCAGGGCCCCTGCTGCGGCGGGACAAGCCCGCGCTTTGCCAGGCCAGGCTAGAGAAAGTAGGGCAAGTGAATCTCGCGAGCAGGGAAAATAGTCTCCCACACAACACAGAAGAAAATGCCCTCCCTGTGAGGTAAACCAACCACCCTATCCACCAGCCAGAAAATGGGGAAAATAGGCCCCCATCCAAAAATGGCAAGAAACAAAACACCAGACGGGGAACTGACCCCAACAGACGGCACAACAGCGCCAAACCACACAACACCGCAACTCCTTTCCCCCGCTGAGCAGCGGGGACGAGAAAAGGAGAGCGAAATCTTAGCTAAAGAAATGGCCAAAAAGAAGCTCGCCAAACCGGTAAGCGCCAAATACTACACAGCCCGACAGAGCCGCCAAAATAGCGCACTGTCCGCACCACCAAAGAACATAAAAGGCACCCGCGTCGGCATCTCGAAACCCACGCGTAAAAGCCCAAACAACCGCGTCGCGTCGACTTCCGCAACTGCGAGCAGACCGACGATGACAAACATCTCAGTTAACTCCACCCCACGACAACAGCAAGGGGCAGGGAGAAGGAAATCACAAATCCCCACAAAAATACCGCTCAATTTCGAGAGTCCCAACCGTTTTGACGCCTTGGGGGACCCGGATGAGGAAGGCGAGACAACCGCCACCCCAGACGTCATCCCACCGCCGCCACCACAACAAACTCCACAAAGGGAAACATCAACAGCTCCAACCGCTGCGTCGCACGACGACAACTCGACTCCCGCCGTCGAGGGTCAGCAACAGCCCACCGACAGCGGAGAGGACGAGACGAATCCCAGAAATGTCCCACCAATAGTGGTGTACCAACTAGAGGGGTACACCAAACTTAACAAAGCGATAAAAGACAAGATATCAGGCCCCCTAAAGGCCATTTTCCGGGGTGACTCAGTAAAGTACAATTTCGAGTCCCTAAGTGACTATTATGCCGCGGCAGCCTTTCTAAGAGAAAGGGAGGTACCGCACTACAATCACCAACCGCCCGAGAAAAGGGATTTGCACGTGGTCGTCCACGGCCTGCCAGCCCAAGTACTGGAGGAGGAACTACGAGAGGCTCTTGTAGAGATAGGTTTCAGACCTACTTACGTGCACCAATTTAAAAAACGAGCACGCAACTCACGAAGGCTCATCCGCGAGCCAACGTATAAAGTCTCCCTTCCCAGTGGCTCGGGCGGTGAGAGGATATACGAAGTGCGGTACATCCTCCACACAAAGGTGACGGTAGAAACCTACCGTCCCAAGGAAGGTCGCGCGCAGTGCCACCGCTGCCAACGCCTAACGCACACGGCAAATTATTGCAATATGCCGGCGAGGTGCGTTAAGTGCGCGGGCCTTCACGCCACAAAAGACTGCCGGAAGCCAGAGAGCGAGCCGCCAAAATGTGTACTGTGCTCCGGAGACCACCCAGCATCTTGGAAAGGCTGCCCGGAACACCAAAAGTACATACACCGCCCCAGACAGCCGACAGAGGGACAGCAGAATCAGCGTGCGCCCTCGAAAAACAGACAAACCCGACAAAACAAAAGACAGGGCGGAAGACAAATTAGGACAGACCCCAAACAGGTGTTAAGAGACACACCACAGACGAAACAAGACGTCCAAACAAACAGGGAAACCCTCCCAGAAAGAGTCCCCACTACAGGGGAAACAACACAACAGACAAATGACGAAACAGGAAAAGCGACACACAGAGCAGACAGACCAGACACACACACAGCAGAGGGCGCACGCTCCCCACGCCCCCCACGCTCACAACAAACACAACAAACAAGACCACAGTTTCCACCTCTCCCTGCGCGACGACAGGTCCATCCGGACATTGCCGCAGCCGCACACGCGGAGGCGGCAAACACAGACAAAAACACGCCAACACCTCGCCGCCGCTCCTTCAGAGAGGCACTAACAACACCACCGACTGACACTACACCAAAACACACCCAAACAAACACGAGAAAACCAACACAAATACAAAAAGAGACAACACAAAACAAACAGGAAACCACTGACACACCACACACAAATGAGAAAGGACTGCTCGTGGACGCCCTATGGGTGATCATAAACACAATCCGTTCCCTCGAGCAGGACACAAACATTGTCACAACAATACTAAACACAGCTAACGCGCTCCGTCAAGCATCGGACAGGACGGAAAAGACACAAATAATAATACAGGGTCTGCTTAGTGCGTTCATGTAAAGATGGCGCAACGAGGCAGACAAAACACTGACACAACACTCTGCATATGGAATGCAAACGGTATCAAAAACAAAAAGACGGAGCTACAGACGTTCATTTCGGAACACAATGTGGACGTCCTGCTAGTCTCCGAAACACACCTCCGGCCCTGCGATACTTTCAAACTACGGAACATGACGGGATACCGCACAGACAGACAAAACCAACGAGGAGGCGGTACGGCCGTGTTCCTAAAACGGAAAATCCCACACGATGTGGTGGACGCGCCGCCAGTGCAAGACATCGAGGTCACTCTGGTCACAATAAACACAGAAAGAGGGAAACTGACGGTGGGGGCAGCATACCTAGCCCCAAACCGCCAGCTACTGGAAGAAGACCTCAGAGTGATCATCGACAGACACCAAAGGGTGGCGTTGGGCGGGGACCTAAACGCTAAAAATCCAGCGTGGAATTCCCGCACAACGAACCCGAAAGGAACAAAACTCCTGCAACTGGAGGACGCGTACCACTACATCGTCCGCGGCCCAGACGACGCGACACACGTCCCACTCATAGCCGGACAAAGACCGGACGTCCTGGACGTACTGCTGACGAAAAACATCGGAGACGACGTCACGCTAGATACGATCCAGGACCTAACGTCGGACCACAACCCGGTAATAGTGAAACTCCGCAGGCTAAACTCTATCCCGGACATTCCGAGAAGAGTTATAAACATGAACTGGGAACAGTATCGCAGGGTCCTCACAGACACAATAGACCCAACACTGGACCTGTCGTCAGAGGAAAAGCTGAACGACGCTGTCGAATACCTGACAACCAAGATACAAAAAGCTATAGATCAGACCAAGATAACTACTACACTACCAGACAGACACGAAACAGAACTCCCTCCGCTACTGCGGGAACTTCGATGCCAGAAAAACAGACACAGAAAGCTGTGGCAAAGAAGCAGGGACCCGCGGGAGCGGAGAGAAATGAACAGACTGTCTCGTGAACTGGAAAAGCGGCTGAAAGAATGGCGCGCTGAAACCTGGGAAGACAGGATGGAGACACTCTGTCTCCAAACCCAGGACGAGTGGCAACTAGTCAAACACATTCGACAGCAGCGACCAGCTAAAAGGGCTATGCTAGGACCCCAGGGAACCGTGTTTGATGCCTTGTCGAAAGCCGAACTGTTTGCGGACACGTACGAGGAGCAAAACACAACACCACAGATCGACCTCACAGCTGCAGAACAACTTGAGGAAGAGAATGTCACACAAACAGTTCAAAATCTCCGAGACACACCGACACAAACAGCACCAGAACTCACAACACCGACACACATAAAGAAAATAATAGCCTGCAGAAAGGGCAGATCCGCACCAGGACTAGACAAAATTTCAAATTTGCATCTAAAGAACCTCTCTAGGAAACCAATAGTCCTGCTAACACGCATAATAAATAGCTGCATGCTGCTACAAAAATTCCCTGCGGCCTGGAAGGCAGCAAAAGTCATTACAATCCCAAAGGCAGGGAAAGACCCAAAACTACCGGCGAACCACCGCCCAATCAGTTTACTCTCCACAATGGGGAAAACACTTGAAAGGGTAGTATTGGACAGGATCAACAAATGTCTCATAGACGACGAAACCATCAGACCGGAACAATTTGGGTTCCAGAAAAAGGTCTCTGCAGAGCTACAAGTCCTTCGACTTACAGAACATATCACACACAATTTCAACTACACAAACTCAACAGCAGCAGTATTCCTCGATTGGGAAAAGGCTTACGACAAGGTTTGGCACGATAACCTAACATATAAGATACACCACAACACGACGATCCCCGATGTGTACACAAAACTAATAGACAGCTTTCTGACAGACCGGACGTTCCTTGTTGAGGTAGACGGAAAACGCTCCTCAAGAAAGACCCTGAGGGCCGGCATACCCCAGGGGTCGGTGCTATCACCTACACTATTCAACATTTACGCAAACGACATCCCCCTGTCACCGCATGCCAGGATAGCCCAATTTGCGGATGACACAGCCTTCTACACGAGTGGCAGGCAGCATCACTCAAACATAGCACGCCTCCAAAGGCAGCTAGACATGGTAGAAGACTGGTGTAGGGGAAACAAAATGACATTGAACGCAGACAAAACCACAGCTGTCTATTTCACAAGGAAGCGGCCGGTACTCAGAAACCAGCTGTCCCTAAACGCCCAGGAATTACCGTGGAGAGACTCCGTGAAATACCTGGGCGTAACATTAGACAAAAAGATGTTGTTTCATCTTCACATCGGGGAAAAGCGTGAGAGAGGTATAAACCTCGCAAAAGCCCTCCTGCCCTTCTTCCTCAGCAGGGAGATGTGGATGGAAACAAAGCGAACACTGTACAAAACAACAGTCCTCCCAGCACTAACGTACGGGTGTTCTGCGTGGGGAATCACGTGCCAGACTAACCACAAAAAATTGCAAAGGGTGCAAAACAAGGTACTAAGGTGGATTCTGGACGCCCCACCGTGGACACCCGTACAAGAACTCCACGAAACAGTGGAAATCGAGAGGATACAAGACACAGTGCAACGACTGGTTACAACATTGTTTGACAAACTTGAACAAACCAGAGAAAACTGCAGACAACTCAGGGACACAGGTACTGTGATACCCCGTACGTGGCACAGGCAGAGAGTGCCACGCCGAATCATCCAAGCCCCTATAGACTAGCAAGAAATTAGTAAGCAATAGTAAAAACACAATAGTTAATAAGATGTCGTTCTAGTTTAACTTAATACACTGTTATTGTCCGTAAAAATCTGTCTCCCTTGGTGGGAACCAATAGGGAATAGGAATAGGTCTCTTTATTTTTGCATTGATTGTTAGTTTAAATTTTCTACTGATTATTAGCGTAGGACCAGAACTAAGTGTAAGATGTAATCACCAAGCCCCTCCCCCACTCTCTGTCGGCTGTACGACCACCCTTAGCTACATAGAATAAACTAGAGTTAACCACTAGACAAAATGTTGTAAAAATTAATGTTAAAGTAAGACGTAGATCTGCTGCAGATCCTTAAATGTACGACGCCGTACCAAGCGGGCAAGCGGCGGAAACATCGAGCACAGCGGCCGCCACGGAACGACGACCTCATCTCGCCGAGCGGCCGACTGGCACAACCTCACAAAAGGAAAGCAGTGGGAAGCAGCACCCGCTGCACCCACTGCACAGAACCCACGCCTCAAAAATCGAGGATGGTCGGGGGCCGCAAGGCCTTATTGTTACCGACCATGCCCTCCAAAGCCTACGATTTTGTTTTTGTAAATAAAAATTTAATCACAGAGAACAACAAACCAAACCATACAAATACACGTAGATTCGGCAAAGCCGAAGGAACTGTAAAACACCACGTTACACAAAAAAAAGAAAAAAAAAAAAAAAAAAAAAAAAAAAAAAAGGCGCGAGGCGGCTATTCCTCTGCTGTGCGCTCCGCTCGCTGCGTGTCTCCTCTCGCTCTCGCTGCTCGCTGTGTTGTGTGTTAACGCGCGTCGTCGAAATGGCAGATCAGGCGGCTACGAACGAGACTGCTGCGGCACCCGCCGCCACCGGCACTACGAAGAAGGCAAAGTCTGCGTCGGCTGCGAAGAAGCCGCGCGCCAAGCCTGCGCACCCGCGCACCTCTGAGATGGTGACGGCCGCCATCAAGAGTCTGAAGGAGCGCGGCGGATCGTCGCTGCAGGCGATCAAGAAGTACATTGCCGCGCACTACAAGCTGGACGCGGAGAAGCTGGCGCCGTTTATCAAGAAGTACCTCAAGTCGGCCGTGGTGGCGGGCGAGCTGGTGCAGACGAAGGGGAAGGGCGCGTCCGGCTCTTTCAAGCTTGCCGGCGCCGGCGGCGGGGCGGCTGAGGGCGGCAAGGCTCGTGCTGGCGGTGCCAAGAAGAAGCGCGCCGCTCCGGCCAGCAAGGAGAAGAAGGGCGCCCGTGCGGCCGGCGCAAAGAAGGCTGGTGGCGTGAAGGCGGCGACTGGTCGGAAGGCGGGCGCCGCCAAGAAGGCGTCTGCGGCGTCGGCCGCTCCCGCCGGTGCGAAGAAGGCGGCTGCTGCCAAGCCGGCCAAGGCCAAGTCGCCGTCGAAGGCGAAGAAGGCCGCCAAGGTTCCGACGAAGAAGCCGAAGGCGCCGCGCCCGAAGAAGGCGACGACGCCGTCTAAGGCGAAGGCTTCGCCCAAGAAGAAGAAGTAGAGGAGAAGAAGAGAGGAATGGGAAAGGAAGGGTTGGCGGTTGACTCCGTCGTCCGCACCCCCCGTCCCCGTCGTCTAGTGGCGCGCAACAGACGCGCGGCCCAAAACGGCCCTTCTCAGGGCCATCAAAGCACGTCGGGAAGGTTTTGATTGTCGTGTTTGTGTTGCGGTGTGGTTGTGTCGTCTGGCGTTTCTGTATGCCCGTGTGTGGATACTGTTTGCGTGCCGTGGTGGTTGGATTGCGGGGGGTCGGTGGCGGGTGCGGGCGGCGGTAGCGGTTGATTGTCGCCGTTTTTGGTCGCGGCCGGCCGACGGTTGGTTTTGTGTCATGTTGTTTGAATACTTTGGTTTGCCTGCCTGCCTGCCTGCCTGCCGTCTTCTCGGATGTGTCTTGTCTTGTGTGTGTGTGTGTGTTCTTGGATGGAACGGGGGCGGGGGACGTTGAGATGTGGGGAAAGGGTCGGTGGCGTTGGACGTGCCTGGCTTTTTGTTTGTTTCTCCTTTCGAAACGAAGCGGCGGCCGGCCGTGTGGTTGACGGCGTCGGCCGATGGGTATTGTGCGGCGCGCCGGGGAGGGATGATGTTGATTGTTGCGCGCGCCAGCAAGCTGGCAGAGGAGAGCGGCTGTGGCGGACGGACGGGAAGTGGAAGTGGTGTTTTGTCTTTGGTTCTGTGGTTGTGGGGCGAGAGGCGACCGACAAAGTTTGCTCGCGACGGAGTGATGTTAGTGGCCCTTAAAAGGGCCGTTTTGTTTGTTTGCGTGCGTGGGCGGTGCCCAGCGGCTGGCGCGGTGTTTAGGCGCGCTCGCCGCGGATGCGGCGCGCGAGCTGGATGTCCTTGGGCATGATGGTGACGCGCTTGGCGTGGATTGCGCACAGGTTGGTGTCTTCGAAGAGGCCGACGAGGTAGGCCTCGCTGGCCTCCTGCAGGGCCATGACCGCGGAGCTCTGGAAGCGCAGGTCGGTCTTGAAGTCCTGGGCGATCTCGCGCACTAGGCGCTGGAATGGCAGCTTGCGGATGAGCAGCTCTGTGCTCTTCTGGTAGCGCCTGATTTCTCGCAGGGCGACGGTGCCCGGCCTGTAGCGGTGGGGCTTCTTGACGCCGCCGGTGGCGGGCGCGCTCTTCCTCGCCGCCTTGGTGGCGAGCTGTTTGCGCGGCGCCTTTCCGCCGGTGGACTTGCGGGCCGTTTGCTTTGTGCGGGCCATGGCGGTAGCGGTTAGCGGAAGCGGCGTGGAGGCGAGGTGCTGCGTCGGGTGCTGCCTTGACGACACGGGCGCGCGCCAGCGGCCGTGGTGCGCTTATATGCCCTCGGTTGCGCGTGGTGGGGGGAGGGCGGGCCAGAGTCTATATAGGGGGGCTGGCGCGTGCGCCGGGCGCAGCTATCCAAACTATTTGAGCGGCTATACATGACGCGCCTCCTGCGTCATATCACCGACGAACAAATTCTGCCTGATGAGCAATTTGGGTTCCGGCGAGGACACTCTGCCACACACCAAGTCCTACGGCTGACTGAGGAAGCGTTCGGAGCAGTTGACCGACGCGAGTATTTCGGTGCTCTTATGCTCGACGTGTCACGCGCCTTTGACTCGGTGTGGCACGAAGGCCTCCTGTACAAGTTGCTTGTACTGGGGGTTCCCGTGTCACACGTGAGTCTCCTGCAGACTTACCTGCGGGACAGGACGTTCCACGTTCGGGCAGACAGTGGAATCTCCACGGAGCGCCGGGTACTCGCGGGTGTACCGCAAGGCTCGGTCATCGGCCCGACGCTTTACTCGCTCTACACAGCGGACCTCCCACGTACAGGCGCAGTGAACAACGCCCTGTACGCGGACGATACCGCCGTCTACGGCCGCAGCAGATGCCCCCGAGCTCTACAACGGCGTCTGCAAGCGGCAACCACGGCGCTAGAAGAATGGGCCACGAAATGGCGTCTGGCTTATAATCCCGAGAAAAGCCAGGCGATCATTATCGCGCTCAGGCATGTTCCGGCAGACCTCGAGCAGCTGACAGTCCGCGGAAGACCCGTACCGTGGAGCAACAGTGCCAAGTATCTTGGCGTCACGCTAGACAAGCGTCTAACGTGGCGCCAACACATCGAAGAAGTGAGGAGGAAGGCACTGGGTAGACTGCGCATGTTGTACCCGGTCATCAACCCCACATCATCGCTACCAGCAGACTTAGGTCTCACCTTGTACAAAGCCACCATCAGCCCGCTGTTTGATTATGCAGCGGTGGTGTGGGGCAACGCAGCCGAGACCAACATCCGCCGTCTACAAACGGTCCAAAACAGGGCCCTCAGAACGGTGCTGCATCTTCCGTGGGACTTCAACACCGCGGAACTACACCTCGTCGCAGGAGTTCCCTTACTCAGACAGCGGTTCCAACTTGCTGCCCAAGACTTCTACGGGAAGGTCGAAGTATCGCGCAACCCTAAGGTGCGCGATCTCGGCCATCGCCCACACTGGCGCGCCACACTGCGCTGGCCAGATCTCCTTCGCCTGCAACAATAGTGCCGCGAAGTGAAGACTTTCCTCATGTGATGTTCCAGTGCAGAACAAGACTAAAACCTCACAAAGACTTATACTAACATGAAGCACCCTACTTATGGAAGAAAGAGCGTCAAGTACGCTGAAAACTTCCCCACGAGTGTTAACGCAGAAATGCGTCATACACACACTTATGCACACGGTCGCCGGGCGCAGACCGTAGCCGACTCGCTAGCGCCGGGTGAGGAGCCAGCCGCTGCAGCAGACGTTTTGCTTGCCTTGAGCTTTTTTTGAGGATTTAGAAGAGATGACTGGCCGCGGCAAGGGAGGAAAGGGGCTCGGCAAGGGTGGCGCCAAGCGGCACCGCAAGGTGTTGCGCGACAACATCCAGGGCATCACGAAGCCCGCGATCCGCCGCCTGGCTCGCAGGGGCGGCGTGAAGCGCATCTCTGGTCTGATCTACGAGGAGACCCGCGGAGTGCTGAAGGTGTTCCTGGAGAACGTGATCCGCGACGCGGTGACGTACACTGAGCACGCCAAGCGCAAGACTGTGACGGCCATGGACGTGGTGTACGCCCTGAAGAGGCAGGGGCGCACCCTGTACGGTTTCGGCGGTTAGGCGCGTCGCAGCCGGTGTGCTGTGCCGCGTTGGCCTTCCCGCGGCCGTGGGAGAGACGAAAACGGCCCTTTTCAGGGCCACCACACTGTTCGGAAATTGAAAAGTGCGAAAGAGTCTGTGTTGTTGCTGCGTGTGTTGCCTGCCTGCCTGCCTGCCTTCTTTCTTTCATTCTTCATTTCGTTTGCGTTTGACTGACGTGACTGGGAGAAAGGAAAGGAAGCGGGTCTTGTGTGTGTGTGTGTGTGTGTGTGTGTGTGCGTGCGTGCGAGAGAGGGCGTTGTGTGTTTGTTTTGTTTATCGATCGATGGAGACGCCGGGCTGTGTGGTGTTGTTGTTGTGCGAGAGGCGGTGAATATTTGCGTGGTTTCGGCTGTGTGTTTGCGGCGGCGTTGGAGTTGCCGAGGCAAGGCGTGCCCATAGGCGGCCGGATCAGCTGTTTCGTTTGTATGGGGCGCGCGGGAGTGGAGGGCGGTGTGTCGACACGCTCGTTTAACAGTGGTGATTATTGCTGTCGTTGTCGTTTGGAAGGCGACTGTGCGTGCGTGGAGGTGCTTGAGGCAAACGAAACAAAACAAGGGAAATGTGTGTGTGTGTGTGTGTGTGTGTGTGTGTGTGTGTGTTTGTTGGGCCACACGGGCTGTGGACGACAAGATGGCGGCGGCTCTTCTTGTTCTTTTCTCTTTTAGTCCTCTACCGTTAGAGGGGGAGTTGTCGCCTGTGGACATTTGCTCCTCTTTTCTGTGTGTTGTTCTTATCTTTGGTAGTGTGCTTTTTCGGACGTTGCTGTTTGTTGAGAGTGATTATGTGTTCTGTTTGTGCTACTGCTGGAGTAGCGACTCGGGTCTTGCACATCTGTCCCTGTGGTGTTCATATTGCCCAAGGGTCAAGACGTAATAGCCATTTTCTGAATTCGGCGCGGTGGCGTCGAACGCTTCTGCCAGGGCGCGGAATCGTGTTGTGGGTGGTTCTAGGCAGGTCTGCCGCGGGGACGTGTAAGGCCCGTCGTAGAGCGCTCTGCTTTGGACCCTTCTGTAGGCGATGCATCGTCGATCTGGCTGCATAGCCCCATACAGGGCGCGCATATTTCCAGTATCGCTACCCCTGTTGCGGGGTCGAGGGAACAGGGGTACAGGATCTGCATCCTGGCGTGAGCGTTTGTGCCAAGTCCCCCTATGTGACACTTGGATGTCAGGCGTGACACCGAGGTACCTCGCAGAATATCTCCCCCTGCAATCGTAGCAGTTGGTATGGTCCTTGTTGCCGGCGGCGGCTGTGGAAGTGAAGTTAAAGTAAAGTAAAGCAAAGCGCGGCGAGGACGACTGAAATTTTGCTTTGGACGTAGGTTTGTGTGGTGGCCCTGAAAAGGGCCGATTGTTGTGAGCCGAGCCGGGCCGGCAAAGCGCGTTGCGTGCAGGGGAGCACGCAGCGCTGCTGGGCGGCGGGTCCGCGTGCCGATTGCCTGGCCTCTCTGTTTAGGCCTTCTTCTCGGTCTTCTTTGGCAGCAGGACGGCCTGGATGTTGGGCAGGACACCACCCTGTGCGATGGTGACGCCCGACAGGAGCTTGTTGAGCTCCTCGTCGTTGCGGATGGCAAGCTGCAGGTGGCGCGGGATGATGCGCGTCTTCTTGTTGTCGCGGGCCGCGTTTCCGGCCAGCTCGAGCACCTCAGCCGCGAGGTACTCCATGACGGCGGCGAGGTAGACGGGCGCCCCGGCGCCGACGCGCTCGGCGTAGTTTCCCTTGCGCAGGAGGCGGTGGATTCTGCCGACCGGGAACTGGAGCCCGGCCCTGCTTGAGCGGGACTTTGACTTGCCCTTGACCTTGCCTCCCTTTCCGCGTCCGGACATGGCGATGCGCTGTGGTGTAAAAACGAGACGAGACGAACGACGGTGCGAGCCGCAGCGAGTCGAGCAGCGGAGTGGCGGCGCCGCCAGGGGTGGGGGTCCTTTATGCTCTCGGGTGCGGCGGCCGGTTGCGCTCGCGGCCCATTGGTCGGCGGCCGCAACGGGGCGAGCTGGTAAAGGTGCGGCGGCGGGGCGCGCTGGGTGCCACTGTGTGGGGAGACGCTGACTAGAGCGGAGCGCTTGCTGCTGGTGTTGCTGCCGTACGTTCTTGTTTGTTTGCGATGCCGCCCAAGACTAGCGGGAAGGCCGCCAAGAAGGCTGGCAAGGCGCAGAAGAACATTTCGAAGGGCGACAAGAAGAAGAAGCGCAAGAGGAAGGAGAGCTATGCCATCTACATCTACAAGGTGCTGAAGCAGGTGCACCCTGACACGGGCATCTCGTCGAAGGCGATGAGCATCATGAACAGCTTCGTGAACGACATTTTCGAGCGCATCGCGGCCGAGGCGTCTCGCCTGGCGCACTACAACAAGCGCTCGACCATCACGTCCCGCGAGATCCAGACCGCTGTGCGGCTGTTGCTGCCTGGCGAGCTGGCCAAGCACGCCGTGAGCGAGGGCACGAAGGCGGTGACCAAGTACACGAGCTCCAAGTAAGGAGGTGGCTCTGGAATGGAAGGAGATCCTCCGTTGCGAGAGCGGCAAAACGGCCCTTTTCAGGGCCACCAAATGGCCTTTGCGGGAAGGGCGGAATTGTTGTTGTTGTTGTTGTTTATGTTTGTTTTGTTTTTGTTGTGTGTGTGAGTGGGTGGACGGCGGCAATAGCTACCGCTTTGGTTGCGACGCGACGCGACGGGGTGGGGTGGCCGATGCGATGAATTTGATTGTTGGGGGCGCGTCGCGTGTTGCGGGGTACGGCCACGGTGTGACGTGGAATGGAGGCACGTGCGCACAACTCGTTGTCTGCGAGGGGGGGAAGTGCGATCGGTGATGTGCCCTTTGGATGGAGGTGCCGGTTAGTTACGTGACGGGTGGAAACGAAACGCGATTGTTGGGAATGTCAGTGTGTAACGACGGCCGTTTGCGGGTCGGTTTGCACGCCATATATGGCGAGGGTGAAATGTGTCTGTAAATGCAGCGTGGAGGCGTGTGAGTGACGTTTAAATGAACGCGCATTGAGACACCAATGTGTATTGCATTGTACGGGCGACACGCACGATGATGTACCTTTCCTCCGACTCTGATTTCGATAGTCGTGTCTGACTGACTGTGTCTGCTTGTGTGCGTACGACGCACGCACACCGACGTCGTCATTGAAGATGCATGCACGCGTGGTCCAGTGCAGTACAGTAGAGTAAGCGCGACGCTAGAAGACGACGGTCGCTTTGGCGAATGTGCGTACACGTGTTTGTGTGTGTCGGTGGTGTGGTCCGATCCGTCGCCTCTGGGACACTGTCGATCGGCGCGGTACACCGGCATCACGCAACGAACGGACGGACGTCTTGAACACCCGTCGCACCGTCATACCGTTGGTACACCGTCGCGCTGAGGACGGTTACCGAAAGGTGGACGAACCTCTGATCGGTCGAATGTCTGGGCAGAACGTGAGGAGAGAATGGTGGAGGAAAGGACGGAGGGAAAAAAAAAGAGCGAAAAAACGGAAAAAAACAAGAACGAAACAAAACGGAGAAACGCTGTGTAGAGCAACGGAACGTTCCCGTGTCGGAGGTGTATTGTAGCCGCACTGAAATGCGTGTAACGGCGCGGCGGCAAGTGTCTTGCCGTGGTGAACGTTACCTTTGACGGCTGAATTGTGCGTTGCGTTGCTTTGCTTTCCCGGATGTGTATGTAACGTTCGTTGAGATGGTTCTGAGGAAGAATGTGCGACAGTGCCCGTGCCGTCTATGTTCGTGTGCAGAGCCATTGTGTGTGTGTGTACGGAATGATGTCTGTAGGTGTTAGTGAACATGTTTTACCAGTGGGGGAAATGGATCGTCGATGGTTGCCGTCGCGGTCGAGATGAGATAACGCACGCACCCTCCCTCCCTCCCTCCCTCCCTCCCTACATGAAGGTGTCAAGAAAGTGTGTTAACCGGGGTTTGTTTGTCTTTCGTTAAAGGGAAGGGACGAGAGAGAGAGAGAGAGAGAGAGAGAGAGAGAAAAGCGAAGTGGGATGGTGCGTTCATTTTGTGTGTGTGTGTGTGTGTAGTTTTGAGAATTGCGTCCGGGAATGGCGGTGGGCGTGCCCTGCATGTGGCCCGGAAGGCTGTTCGTTTCGCGGTAGTGTGTGGACAGGGGATGGGCACGCGTAACGCTGCTGGCATGGCATTCGGGAGATGGGAGGGGGCAAACGAAGAAAACAAGACGCACGCGGAGGCTATAAAGACGGGAGGGGCGCGGTGTGGGTGGCTTGCGCTGCGCTCGGCTGGCGCGTGCGGCGTTGTTTTTGTGCAAAAGAAGAGAAAACGAATGGGTTGCCGGGAGGGGGCCGTTGTGGTGTAGCCGCAGACGCGGCTGTCAGTGAACGTGGTGAGACCGACGGATGCGGGAGGGGCGGGGCGGGGGCGGCGGTGAGAGCGGGGAAAACACTAGAAGAAGGAGAAAAACGCTGCTGCAACCAACATAAATAAAATGAGGCCTTTTGTAACCTGCCAGCAACAAAACAACAACAAAAAGAAAGGTCTATCAACATTGAATGTAAATGGAAATGGACCCAAGTGTAACCTCCCCGCACAAATAGTCGTAAGTAAGTAAGCGAGTGAGTGAATGATGATGAAAATGTGCCGGAATGTTGTTAACGTCCCTAGAAAATGAACGAACGAACGAAGATTGATGAGAAACGCGCGGTAATATGATGAATGGAAATAATGAACCATGAACATCTCAACAGACATAATTGAAAACCCGATAAAGGTTGTAAGGGCAGCGCTGGCTGACCTTTCGGCCCTGTATTCTGAAACGTCCCCCTTTGAACAACAATGTGTACAAAACTGTGCTTAAACTGACACACAATATTTTGAGCGCAACGCAATCTGACTATCAAAGATCCCTGCAAAAGAATGGCCCTGAGTAACATTAAAGTACACCTTTCGGAAATCACTTACGTCACAAAAATCTTCATTAGTCGAACTACTGCAATACAGCGAGCACCACTGCTGCCAGCTAAATAAGAGATTCAAACTACGGAGGGCACCAACTACTGATAGGGATAGTTAGCAAAGTAAAGATGTTTAATAGAGAACAACAAACAATGTATTTACCCTGAATATCATCACCAGTCATAATATATATGTAATTTGAAAAGTCCGCCATCTCTCTCCTCACATGCACCAGTGCTGGCGGCTCACCCCTAACTGCGCAACGCTACGCGCTGTTCACATCCAGCTATAGCAGTTCATGACAACAATGCAAACTAGCCACAGACTGCACACAGCACAGGCAGTGATTTTCACGCAGAGCGCTACGTGGCGTTACCAATATAAAAAATCTAAACAAACAGCCTATGTACAAATTAGAAGAAAAAGAGCAAAAGATCGTTACGTCAATAAAAAAAAAAAAAAAAAAAAACAAACAAAAAGACAAAAGAGAAAACAAACTGCATCTATATGTGCTCTTAACTGTAGATACCTGTACACAGCTTCGTGCAATGAATGCCGGCTCACATTTAATGTTGATTGTTGGAGGAAATGCGTAGGAAATATTCTTTAAATGGAAATGAATGGTTGTACGCTAAAAAAGTTAGTTTGGAAACAAAGTATTATTGGGGCATTTTGTTGTGAAGAAAATAGTTACAATTGACATACATTATTAGATTTGCGCAATGCAGCTTCATTACCTTACCTTTAATAACAATATGCATCGTCCCGAACGGAGACCAGAGTCGCGAGAAGAGCACGCCGCCGCCCGCTCAGTACAATCGTCCACTCGCCAATACTGTCGACTGACTGCTACCTCTCCCGACCCGCCACATATAGATGACAACTGTTCCTGCCGACGCGCTACGTGCTACTAGTGTCGTGTGGCGCAGACTAGCGACGATAAGAAACTCTCTGGTCAGAGATTGTGTCGTGCCTCGCCATCGCTGGTAATGAGTACATACGTGTTTCAGCGCGCGTACCGGAACACGCAGTGCGGAGCCCAGAGACTGTGTTGTCGAGGCCGTCGACGCAGTGCATGTCGGTCGGTCGGTCGGTCGAGTGCGTGCGGGGGGGCAGAGAGGCAGCGTCGGCACGGAGATGCACGCACGGGGGGCTGCGGCGTGGCGCGTTTGCGGTAGGCGCCTTTGGTGGCAACGGCCGGGACAAGCAGCGGTGTATGGTGTGGTGCGGGCCGGACAGGGGCGGAGGAGGAGGAGGCGGCGCGACGATGGCATTGGGGCGGAAACGGGGACGGCGACGGCGGATGTTGAGAGGCGTCACGCGCGGACCGACACAGACGCACAGATAGATAGGGAGGAAGAAGAGGGGGCGGCTGGTGAGTGCAATTTAGGCGGTAGACACAAGAGGTCGGCACGGCATTTGCGTGATGTGGCGTTGTGACGGGGTGTGCTCGCTTGCCTCGTTTTGTCGATGCGCGCAGGAAGATGTGCAGAGCAGCGGCGGGCGGCTCGGTTCGGTTTGGCCCGGCGGGCCGCGCTGTTGTCGCGGACGTGAGCGCCCCCTGGCGGGTGGCCGGAGGCGGCGCGGCGTGTTGGACGTGTGGCTGGCGGCAGTGCACAATTGCGAGTGGCTGGCGGTGTGGCGGTTGGCGCGTCGGCCGGCCGAGAGAGAGGAGAGGTATGTGTTTGCGGGCGCCTTTGCTGCGCGGCGTCGTGCAGGGAGGGCGGGCGCTTGTCGACTGTGTGACTGTGTGGCGAATTGGCGGCGTTGTGCTGCGGCCGAAGGCGTCGGGAAAGGAGAGTTGGTCGTGATGTCATGTCGCGCCGTGTCATGTTTGCGAAACGGCTGCCGAGAGGTGTGGTGGTAGCGAGCCGGTCGGTGTCAGTGCGATGGGAATGTGCGTTTGGCGGTTTTCGGTGTGCTTTTTGCGGCGTGAGAGTGGGGCGGGCGGGCGGGCGGGCAGGCAGGCAGGCAGGCAGGCAGGCAGGCAGGCAGGCAGGCAGGCTTGCTGTTGTTGGTTCCTTGTGTCTTGTGTGTAGCTTGATGGCAACGTGGAAGGACGCCGGTTTCGAGCCGTGCGTGTGGTTGTCGACGTTGACTGGTTGGGGTGTGCCGTTGCACGTGCATGTTTGGGTCGTTGGTGTGGTTTTGGCTGGCTGGCTGGCTGGCTGTGTGTGTGTACGACGGGAAGGGGGAGGCGGCGGTGGATAGTGCAGTAGTTGTGTCGTTGCCACGGGCGTCGGGTGCGGCTGTGCGTAGTGGCGGAAAGGTGTCGGTTGCGGGAAGCGAGGCCGTCGTTGGCGGTGTCGCGTGCCTTCGTGAATCGAGTGGGGCGGGGAAAGGAGCAGCGTGCCGCTGCGTCGTGGCCGTTAGCCAGAGGCTGTGCTTTGATAGTTTTGTGGACGGTTCGTGCGAGGCGATTTGTTGCCTGCCCTATGTTTGTTTGTTTGTTTGTTGTTTTCGGAGACGACGACTGGATGGTGGCGTGCGCGCGAGCGAAGTGGCGGTGTGCGTTTCCCGTGTCGACTGCCGACTGCCGACTGCCGGCTGCCGGCTGGCGACAGGTGCGCCGTCGGTGGGGTGGGTGGCCGGCACAAGTAGAGGCGGCGGCGTCGTTGCGGTGTGTTTGTGTTGTCGGCTGTGTCGGCGACAGCTGTTTGTGCGGTGCGTGTGAATGGTGGTGCAAACGTGTGTGCTGGCGTTGAGGCTGCGACCGCGGCGTGTTGTTGGTTGATGTTGAACAGCGGCTGTGTGCGGTGGTGGTGTTGCCGCACGTGCATCCGGCCCGGCGCGGAAAGCGCAGTTGCGGCGGCTCTTCGGTGCCAGCCACGTCGCGTGAGCGGCGGGTTGCTCTGGTCGACACGTGGTGCTCTGGTTTGTTGTTTGGTGCCCTTTGGCCGGTGGGTGGTCCGTGTGTCTCGGTATCTGGTCGTGGTCGTGCTGCCCGTTTGTCGGCGTTGTCTGTGGCTTCGCTTTTGTTTTTGCGGCGTGCCGACGACCCGACGCGACCTTTACACCCAAAGTGTGGCGCCCGAAGGTGAACCAACGTAATCCGACCTCGGCGCTTAAGCTCTAAGCCTAAGCTGAGCGAACCGAACCTGTAGCGTTGCGTAGCGTGAGGTGAGGTGCGGTGAGGTCAGCCTCAGCGCCAAGTAAGCCAAGCTGTCCGGCCGTGAGGTGGGTGGGTGGGTAGGTAGGTAGGTAGGTAGGTAGGTAGGTAGGTGCGGCTGCTGCGGCCACCTGACGCCCGACGTGTGTTTGAATGCTTAACCTAAGTTTGAGGCTTAACCTAACCCAAGTGGCCTTAACCTAACCTAACCTAACCTAACTTCGGACGCCCGACGTGTGTTTGAATGCTTAACCTAAGTTTGACGCTTAACCTAACACCGACCCTTAACCTAACCCAAGTGCCCCTAACCTAACCTTAATGTAACGTAACCTAACCCAACCTCTGACGCCTGACGTGTGTTTTGAATGCTTAACCTAACCCAAGTGCCCTTAACCTAACGCACGTCCACCGAACGTAACCGAGACGTGTGAACCTAATGTCTAACTCGTAACGCGTGATGTTGGCTGTCGTGTGTGCTGACGGCAGATTGGGTTGGTCTGTAGTTGCGGATTTCGGTTTGCCTCGGGCGAGGGGTTGGCTCGTAAGCGGCGAGGGGCGCTCCGGCGGAGCATGTTGCTTTGCAGGCGGCGCCCGTTTTTTGCGGCGGGCACAATTGAAATTGTTGGGAAACGAACGAAAGGGCTGTGAATGTTGGCGGGCGAGAGGAGGAGGACGTGGCCCGACGGCTGCGGGCCGATCGGGAAACGGTGGGAGGGCGATGGGGCGGCGGAGGTGCGTTTGCACGGCCGTCATCGCCGCACGCCTCCGCTTGTGTGGCTGTGGCGCCGGCCGCGCTGGCCGGGCTGCCGCGGCGACGGTGTGGGGCTTTTGCCGAAGGTTTGGCCATTGTGGCCGGTCGCCGGCTGGGGCTGTGGGGGCGGCATTTGGGCGTGGGCGGCGATTCTCGGCGGGCCGACCCAGGCTGTAGCGCGCGGTGGCTGCAGTTTGGCCGTGGTTTGCGGCGCTGCCGTGGCGACTGGTTGGCGACTGTGGTGTGGCTGTGTGTAGCCCCATCCTCGGTGGTTTGAAAGGCGCGGGTGGTTGTGGCGCAGGTGTGGGGCTGCTCCGCACAGGCTGTCGGACGTTGGGCGGTAGCAAGCGCGGGAGGCGCGGCGCGGCGGCGCGCAGAGTGGCGGCCGCTCTCTCGGCCGTCCGCGCCCGCCCGCGACACTGGCTGGGCCTGTGGCGCGAGGCGGCTATTCCTCTGCTGTGCGCTCCGCTCGCTGCGTGTCTCCTCTCGCTCTCGCTGCTCGCTGTGTTGTGTGTTAACGCGCGTCGTCGAAATGGCAGATCAGGCGGCTACGAACGAGACTGCTGCGGCACCCGCCGCCACCGGCACTACGAAGAAGGCAAAGTCTGCGTCGGCTGCGAAGAAGCCGCGCGCCAAGCCTGCGCACCCGCGCACCTCTGAGATGGTGACGGCCGCCATCAAGAGTCTGAAGGAGCGCGGCGGATCGTCGCTGCAGGCGATCAAGAAGTACATTGCCGCGCACTACAAGCTGGACGCGGAGAAGCTGGCGCCGTTTATCAAGAAGTACCTCAAGTCGGCCGTGGTGGCGGGCGAGCTGGTGCAGACGAAGGGGAAGGGCGCGTCCGGCTCTTTCAAGCTTGCCGGCGCCGGCGGCGGGGCGGCTGAGGGCGGCAAGGCTCGTGCTGGCGGTGCCAAGAAGAAGCGCGCCGCTCCGGCCAGCAAGGAGAAGAAGGGCGCCCGTGCGGCCGGCGCAAAGAAGGCTGGTGGCGTGAAGGCGGCGACTGGTCGGAAGGCGGGCGCCGCCAAGAAGGCGTCTGCGGCGTCGGCCGCTCCCGCCGGTGCGAAGAAGGCGGCTGCTGCCAAGCCGGCCAAGGCCAAGTCGCCGTCGAAGGCGAAGAAGGCCGCCAAGGTTCCGACGAAGAAGCCGAAGGCGCCGCGCCCGAAGAAGGCGACGACGCCGTCTAAGGCGAAGGCTTCGCCCAAGAAGAAGAAGTAGAGGAGAAGAAGAGAGGAATGGGAAAGGAAGGGTTGGCGGTTGACTCCGTCGTCCGCACCCCCCGTCCCCGTCGTCTAGTGGCGCGCAACAGACGCGCGGCCCAAAACGGCCCTTCTCAGGGCCATCAAAGCACGTCGGGAAGGTTTTGATTGTCGTGTTTGTGTTGCGGTGTGGTTGTGTCGTCTGGCGTTTCTGTATGCCCGTGTGTGGATACTGTTTGCGTGCCGTGGTGGTTGGATTGCGGGGGGTCGGTGGCGGGTGCGGGCGGCGGTAGCGGTTGATTGTCGCCGTTTTTGGTCGCGGCCGGCCGACGGTTGGTTTTGTGTCATGTTGTTTGAATACTTTGGTTTGCCTGCCTGCCTGCCTGCCTGCCGTCTTCTCGGATGTGTCTTGTCTTGTGTGTGTGTGTGTGTTCTTGGATGGAACGGGGGCGGGGGACGTTGAGATGTGGGGAAAGGGTCGGTGGCGTTGGACGTGCCTGGCTTTTTGTTTGTTTCTCCTTTCGAAACGAAGCGGCGGCCGGCCGTGTGGTTGACGGCGTCGGCCGATGGGTATTGTGCGGCGCGCCGGGGAGGGATGATGTTGATTGTTGCGCGCGCCAGCAAGCTGGCAGAGGAGAGCGGCTGTGGCGGACGGACGGGAAGTGGAAGTGGTGTTTTGTCTTTGGTTCTGTGGTTGTGGGGCGAGAGGCGACCGACAAAGTTTGCTCGCGACGGAGTGATGTTAGTGGCCCTTAAAAGGGCCGTTTTGTTTGTTTGCGTGCGTGGGCGGTGCCCAGCGGCTGGCGCGGTGTTTAGGCGCGCTCGCCGCGGATGCGGCGCGCGAGCTGGATGTCCTTGGGCATGATGGTGACGCGCTTGGCGTGGATTGCGCACAGGTTGGTGTCTTCGAAGAGGCCGACGAGGTAGGCCTCGCTGGCCTCCTGCAGGGCCATGACCGCGGAGCTCTGGAAGCGCAGGTCGGTCTTGAAGTCCTGGGCGATCTCGCGCACTAGGCGCTGGAATGGCAGCTTGCGGATGAGCAGCTCTGTGCTCTTCTGGTAGCGCCTGATTTCTCGCAGGGCGACGGTGCCCGGCCTGTAGCGGTGGACACCTCCACTTGCTGCAGCGGAGGCGGAATGGCTGCCGCTCCCCAAGGTGAGCAGCGTGCAGCCAGTGCTGCAGAAGGTCGCCGCGTCTCTTCGTGACGGGTCATACCCGCACCTAGACAACCCCTATCCTTTCACGCCACCAGACAGGACGAAACCGGCCCTTCCTCACCAGCCCTATGGACCAGTCAGGAGCAACAAGGCCCTCAGAGGACTGGTATCGAGGAAGGACCTCAACATCATCAACCACCACCCTGTCTTCACGCCCGCGGACTGGGAATACATCTTTGCAGCCGCAGAACTGGGCGCGACGCCCGGGGAAGTGCGTCCGGAAATAGCACAGCACCCAGCTTACCGGGAATTCCAGGAGATCGGAAAGCTCGGAGACAACATGACCAAGGAGGATATCATCCAATTCTGTCTACGAAATCCTGAATTCGTAGACTTACTAGGACGCCGATAGGCCACATAGAGCGCCTCTCTAGTCAGAGGTGCTCCCAGGGGAAGATTCAAGAAACTAGGGGACCAAATTCGAAGATAGAGGAGTTAAGGAGGAACAGCAGCACCGCTGCTTAGCCTCCACCATCTCCGGACTGAGGAGGTCCGTGATTTACTAGCGAGCGAGCGCCGGGCGCAGACCGTAGCCGACTCGCTAGCGCCGGGTGAGGAGCCAGCCGCTGCAGCAGACGTTTTGCTTGCCTTGAGCTTTTTTTGAGGATTTAGAAGAGATGACTGGCCGCGGCAAGGGAGGAAAGGGGCTCGGCAAGGGTGGCGCCAAGCGGCACCGCAAGGTGTTGCGCGACAACATCCAGGGCATCACGAAGCCCGCGATCCGCCGCCTGGCTCGCAGGGGCGGCGTGAAGCGCATCTCTGGTCTGATCTACGAGGAGACCCGCGGAGTGCTGAAGGTGTTCCTGGAGAACGTGATCCGCGACGCGGTGACGTACACTGAGCACGCCAAGCGCAAGACTGTGACGGCCATGGACGTGGTGTACGCCCTGAAGAGGCAGGGGCGCACCCTGTACGGTTTCGGCGGTTAGGCGCGTCGCAGCCGGTGTGCTGTGCCGCGTTGGCCTTCCCGCGGCCGTGGGAGAGACGAAAACGGCCCTTTTCAGGGCCACCACACTGTTCGGAAATTGAAAAGTGCGAAAGAGTCTGTGTTGTTGCTGCGTGTGTTGCCTGCCTGCCTGCCTGCCTTCTTTCTTTCATTCTTCATTTCGTTTGCGTTTGACTGACGTGACTGGGAGAAAGGAAAGGAAGCGGGTCTTGTGTGTGTGTGTGTGTGTGTGTGTGTGTGTGCGTGCGTGCGAGAGAGGGCGTTGTGTGTTTGTTTTGTTTATCGATCGATGGAGACGCCGGGCTGTGTGGTGTTGTTGTTGTGCGAGAGGCGGTGAATATTTGCGTGGTTTCGGCTGTGTGTTTGCGGCGGCGTTGGAGTTGCCGAGGCAAGGCGTGCCCATAGGCGGCCGGATCAGCTGTTTCGTTTGTATGGGGCGCGCGGGAGTGGAGGGCGGTGTGTCGACACGCTCGTTTAACAGTGGTGATTATTGCTGTCGTTGTCGTTTGGAAGGCGACTGTGCGTGCGTGGAGGTGCTTGAGGCAAACGAAACAAAACAAGGGAAATGTGTGTGTGTGTGTGTGTGTGTGTGTGTGTGTGTGTGTTTGTTGGGCCACACGGGCTGTGGACGACAAGATGGCGGCGGCTCTTCTTGTTCTTTTCTCTTTTAGTCCTCTACCGTTAGAGGGGGAGTTGTCGCCTGTGGACATTTGCTCCTCTTTTCTGTGTGTTGTTCTTATCTTTGGTAGTGTGCTTTTTCGGACGTTGCTGTTTGTTGAGAGTGATTATGTGTTCTGTTTGTGCTACTGCTGGAGTAGCGACTCGGGTCTTGCACATCTGTCCCTGTGGTGTTCATATTGCCCAAGGGTCAAGACGTAATAGCCATTTTCTGAATTCGGCGCGGTGGCGTCGAACGCTTCTGCCAGGGCGCGGAATCGTGTTGTGGGTGGTTCTAGGCAGGTCTGCCGCGGGGACGTGTAAGGCCCGTCGTAGAGCGCTCTGCTTTGGACCCTTCTGTAGGCGATGCATCGTCGATCTGGCTGCATAGCCCCATACAGGGCGCGCATATTTCCAGTATCGCTACCCCTGTTGCGGGGTCGAGGGAACAGGGGTACAGGATCTGCATCCTGGCGTGAGCGTTTGTGCCAAGTCCCCCTATGTGACACTTGGATGTCAGGCGTGACACCGAGGTACCTCGCAGAATATCTCCCCCTGCAATCGTAGCAGTTGGTATGGTCCTTGTTGCCGGCGGCGGCTGTGGAAGTGAAGTTAAAGTAAAGTAAAGCAAAGCGCGGCGAGGACGACTGAAATTTTGCTTTGGACGTAGGTTTGTGTGGTGGCCCTGAAAAGGGCCGATTGTTGTGAGCCGAGCCGGGCCGGCAAAGCGCGTTGCGTGCAGGGGAGCACGCAGCGCTGCTGGGCGGCGGGTCCGCGTGCCGATTGCCTGGCCTCTCTGTTTAGGCCTTCTTCTCGGTCTTCTTTGGCAGCAGGACGGCCTGGATGTTGGGCAGGACACCACCCTGTGCGATGGTGACGCCCGACAGGAGCTTGTTGAGCTCCTCGTCGTTGCGGATGGCAAGCTGCAGGTGGCGCGGGATGATGCGCGTCTTCTTGTTGTCGCGGGCCGCGTTTCCGGCCAGCTCGAGCACCTCAGCCGCGAGGTACTCCATGACGGCGGCGAGGTAGACGGGCGCCCCGGCGCCGACGCGCTCGGCGTAGTTTCCCTTGCGCAGGAGGCGGTGGATTCTGCCGACCGGGAACTGGAGCCCGGCCCTGCTTGAGCGGGACTTTGACTTGCCCTTGACCTTGCCTCCCTTTCCGCGTCCGGACATGGCGATGCGCTGTGGTGTAAAAACGAGACGAGACGAACGACGGTGCGAGCCGCAGCGAGTCGAGCAGCGGAGTGGCGGCGCCGCTCGCTCGCTCGCTAGTAAATCACGGACCTCCTCAGTCCGGAGATGGTGGAGGCTAAGCAGCGGTGCTGCTGTTCCTCCTTAACTCCTCTATCTTCGAATTTGGTCCCCTAGTTTCTTGAATCTTCCCCTGGGAGCACCTCTGACTAGAGAGGCGCTCTATGTGGCCTATCGGCGTCCTAGTAAGTCTACGAATTCAGGATTTCGTAGACAGAATTGGATGATATCCTCCTTGGTCATGTTGTCTCCGAGCTTTCCGATCTCCTGGAATTCCCGGTAAGCTGGGTGCTGTGCTATTTCCGGACGCACTTCCCCGGGCGTCGCGCCCAGTTCTGCGGCTGCAAAGATGTATTCCCAGTCCGCGGGCGTGAAGACAGGGTGGTGGTTGATGATGTTGAGGTCCTTCCTCGATACCAGTCCTCTGAGGGCCTTGTTGCTCCTGACTGGTCCATAGGGCTGGTGAGGAAGGGCCGGTTTCGTCCTGTCTGGTGGCGTGAAAGGATAGGGGTTGTCTAGGTGCGGGTATGACCCGTCACGAAGAGACGCGGCGACCTTCTGCAGCACTGGCTGCACGCTGCTCACCTTGGGGAGCGGCAGCCATTCCGCCTCCGCTGCAGCAAGTGGTGGTGTCTCGGTGTGCGCCTCTTCGTCGTGTGCCCGCGGCTCGACCTCCCCGACGGGAGGGAGAGCAGGCTGCTCCACCTCAATGTCCATGGGAGCCACTTCGACGCCCGTCTCGTCAACTGGCGGCGCAGGTGGCTCCGTCTGGGTGGAGGCATCGACCCCCACTGGCCGACTCGCAGTGGAGCTGGCGTTGGGGGTGGACGTCTTCTTGAGGACCCGCAGCTCCTCACGCAGCTGTTGCAGCTGGCGGTGAACAGCCACGAGTTCCTCCCTCATGGCGGCCCTTTCGGCCGCAAGGGCAGTGTGGAAGACGGCCAGTGCGTCGTCCGTGGTGGCTTCGCGACGGCATGGTCCACCATCCCCGCGGGAGCGGGGGGGTGGGACGTCCGTCTCGACGCCAGGTACCTCTGCAGGGCGTGGGGCGGCCATCTTGCTTCGCCGCCAGGGGTGGGGGTCCTTTATGCTCTCGGGTGCGGCGGCCGGTTGCGCTCGCGGCCCATTGGTCGGCGGCCGCAACGGGGCGAGCTGGTAAAGGTGCGGCGGCGGGGCGCGCTGGGTGCCACTGTGTGGGGAGACGCTGACTAGAGCGGAGCGCTTGCTGCTGGTGTTGCTGCCGTACGTTCTTGTTTGTTTGCGATGCCGCCCAAGACTAGCGGGAAGGCCGCCAAGAAGGCTGGCAAGGCGCAGAAGAACATTTCGAAGGGCGACAAGAAGAAGAAGCGCAAGAGGAAGGAGAGCTATGCCATCTACATCTACAAGGTGCTGAAGCAGGTGCACCCTGACACGGGCATCTCGTCGAAGGCGATGAGCATCATGAACAGCTTCGTGAACGACATTTTCGAGCGCATCGCGGCCGAGGCGTCTCGCCTGGCGCACTACAACAAGCGCTCGACCATCACGTCCCGCGAGATCCAGACCGCTGTGCGGCTGTTGCTGCCTGGCGAGCTGGCCAAGCACGCCGTGAGCGAGGGCACGAAGGCGGTGACCAAGTACACGAGCTCCAAGTAAGGAGGTGGCTCTGGAATGGAAGGAGATCCTCCGTTGCGAGAGCGGCAAAACGGCCCTTTTCAGGGCCACCAAATGGCCTTTGCGGGAAGGGCGGAATTGTTGTTGTTGTTGTTGTTTATGTTTGTTTTGTTTTTGTTGTGTGTGTGAGTGGGTGGACGGCGGCAATAGCTACCGCTTTGGTTGCGACGCGACGCGACGGGGTGGGGTGGCCGATGCGATGAATTTGATTGTTGGGGGCGCGTCGCGTGTTGCGGGGTACGGCCACGGTGTGACGTGGAATGGAGGCACGTGCGCACAACTCGTTGTCTGCGAGGGGGGGAAGTGCGATCGGTGATGTGCCCTTTGGATGGAGGTGCCGGTTAGTTACGTGACGGGTGGAAACGAAACGCGATTGTTGGGAATGTCAGTGTGTAACGACGGCCGTTTGCGGGTCGGTTTGCACGCCATATATGGCGAGGGTGAAATGTGTCTGTAAATGCAGCGTGGAGGCGTGTGAGTGACGTTTAAATGAACGCGCATTGAGACACCAATGTGTATTGCATTGTACGGGCGACACGCACGATGATGTACCTTTCCTCCGACTCTGATTTCGATAGTCGTGTCTGACTGACTGTGTCTGCTTGTGTGCGTACGACGCACGCACACCGACGTCGTCATTGAAGATGCATGCACGCGTGGTCCAGTGCAGTACAGTAGAGTAAGCGCGACGCTAGAAGACGACGGTCGCTTTGGCGAATGTGCGTACACGTGTTTGTGTGTGTCGGTGGTGTGGTCCGATCCGTCGCCTCTGGGACACTGTCGATCGGCGCGGTACACCGGCATCACGCAACGAACGGACGGACGTCTTGAACACCCGTCGCACCGTCATACCGTTGGTACACCGTCGCGCTGAGGACGGTTACCGAAAGGTGGACGAACCTCTGATCGGTCGAATGTCTGGGCAGAACGTGAGGAGAGAATGGTGGAGGAAAGGACGGAGGGAAAAAAAAAGAGCGAAAAAACGGAAAAAAACAAGAACGAAACAAAACGGAGAAACGCTGTGTAGAGCAACGGAACGTTCCCGTGTCGGAGGTGTATTGTAGCCGCACTGAAATGCGTGTAACGGCGCGGCGGCAAGTGTCTTGCCGTGGTGAACGTTACCTTTGACGGCTGAATTGTGCGTTGCGTTGCTTTGCTTTCCCGGATGTGTATGTAACGTTCGTTGAGATGGTTCTGAGGAAGAATGTGCGACAGTGCCCGTGCCGTCTATGTTCGTGTGCAGAGCCATTGTGTGTGTGTGTACGGAATGATGTCTGTAGGTGTTAGTGAACATGTTTTACCAGTGGGGGAAATGGATCGTCGATGGTTGCCGTCGCGGTCGAGATGAGATAACGCACGCACCCTCCCTCCCTCCCTCCCTCCCTCCCTACATGAAGGTGTCAAGAAAGTGTGTTAACCGGGGTTTGTTTGTCTTTCGTTAAAGGGAAGGGACGAGAGAGAGAGAGAGAGAGAGAGAGAGAGAGAAAAGCGAAGTGGGATGGTGCGTTCATTTTGTGTGTGTGTGTGTGTGTGTAGTTTTGAGAATTGCGTCCGGGAATGGCGGTGGGCGTGCCCTGCATGTGGCCCGGAAGGCTGTTCGTTTCGCGGTAGTGTGTGGACAGGGGATGGGCACGCGTAACGCTGCTGGCATGGCATTCGGGAGATGGGAGGGGGCAAACGAAGAAAACAAGACGCACGCGGAGGCTATAAAGACGGGAGGGGCGCGGTGTGGGTGGCTTGCGCTGCGCTCGGCTGGCGCGTGCGGCGTTGTTTTTGTGCAAAAGAAGAGAAAACGAATGGGTTGCCGGGAGGGGGCCGTTGTGGTGTAGCCGCAGACGCGGCTGTCAGTGAACGTGGTGAGACCGACGGATGCGGGAGGGGCGGGGCGGGGGCGGCGGTGAGAGCGGGGAAAACACTAGAAGAAGGAGAAAAACGCTGCTGCAACCAACATAAATAAAATGAGGCCTTTTGTAACCTGCCAGCAACAAAACAACAACAAAAAGAAAGGTCTATCAACATTGAATGTAAATGGAAATGGACCCAAGTGTAACCTCCCCGCACAAATAGTCGTAAGTAAGTAAGCGAGTGAGTGAATGATGATGAAAATGTGCCGGAATGTTGTTAACGTCCCTAGAAAATGAACGAACGAACGAAGATTGATGAGAAACGCGCGGTAATATGATGAATGGAAATAATGAACCATGAACATCTCAACAGACATAATTGAAAACCCGATAAAGGTTGTAAGGGCAGCGCTGGCTGACCTTTCGGCCCTGTATTCTGAAACGTCCCCCTTTGAACAACAATGTGTACAAAACTGTGCTTAAACTGACACACAATATTTTGAGCGCAACGCAATCTGACTATCAAAGATCCCTGCAAAAGAATGGCCCTGAGTAACATTAAAGTACACCTTTCGGAAATCACTTACGTCACAAAAATCTTCATTAGTCGAACTACTGCAATACAGCGAGCACCACTGCTGCCAGCTAAATAAGAGATTCAAACTACGGAGGGCACCAACTACTGATAGGGATAGTTAGCAAAGTAAAGATGTTTAATAGAGAACAACAAACAATGTATTTACCCTGAATATCATCACCAGTCATAATATATATGTAATTTGAAAAGTCCGCCATCTCTCTCCTCACATGCACCAGTGCTGGCGGCTCACCCCTAACTGCGCAACGCTACGCGCTGTTCACATCCAGCTATAGCAGTTCATGACAACAATGCAAACTAGCCACAGACTGCACACAGCACAGGCAGTGATTTTCACGCAGAGCGCTACGTGGCGTTACCAATATAAAAAATCTAAACAAACAGCCTATGTACAAATTAGAAGAAAAAGAGCAAAAGATCGTTACGTCAATAAAAAAAAAAAAAAAACAAACAAACAAAAAGACAAAAGAGAAAACAAACTGCATCTATATGTGCTCTTAACTGTAGATACCTGTACACAGCTTCGTGCAATGAATGCCGGCTCACATTTAATGTTGATTGTTGGAGGAAATGCGTAGGAAATATTCTTTAAATGGAAATGAATGGTTGTACGCTAAAAAAGTTAGTTTGGAAACAAAGTATTATTGGGGCATTTTGTTGTGAAGAAAATAGTTACAATTGACATACATTATTAGATTTGCGCAATGCAGCTTCATTACCTTACCTTTAATAACAATATGCATCGTCCCGAACGGAGACCAGAGTCGCGAGAAGAGCACGCCGCCGCCCGCTCAGTACAATCGTCCACTCGCCAATACTGTCGACTGACTGCTACCTCTCCCGACCCGCCACATATAGATGACAACTGTTCCTGCCGACGCGCTACGTGCTACTAGTGTCGTGTGGCGCAGACTAGCGACGATAAGAAACTCTCTGGTCAGAGATTGTGTCGTGCCTCGCCATCGCTGGTAATGAGTACATACGTGTTTCAGCGCGCGTACCGGAACACGCAGTGCGGAGCCCAGAGACTGTGTTGTCGAGGCCGTCGACGCAGTGCATGTCGGTCGGTCGGTCGGTCGAGTGCGTGCGGGGGGGCAGAGAGGCAGCGTCGGCACGGAGATGCACGCACGGGGGGCTGCGGCGTGGCGCGTTTGCGGTAGGCGCCTTTGGTGGCAACGGCCGGGACAAGCAGCGGTGTATGGTGTGGTGCGGGCCGGACAGGGGCGGAGGAGGAGGAGGCGGCGCGACGATGGCATTGGGGCGGAAACGGGGACGGCGACGGCGGATGTTGAGAGGCGTCACGCGCGGACCGACACAGACGCACAGATAGATAGGGAGGAAGAAGAGGGGGCGGCTGGTGAGTGCAATTTAGGCGGTAGACACAAGAGGTCGGCACGGCATTTGCGTGATGTGGCGTTGTGACGGGGTGTGCTCGCTTGCCTCGTTTTGTCGATGCGCGCAGGAAGATGTGCAGAGCAGCGGCGGGCGGCTCGGTTCGGTTTGGCCCGGCGGGCCGCGCTGTTGTCGCGGACGTGAGCGCCCCCTGGCGGGTGGCCGGAGGCGGCGCGGCGTGTTGGACGTGTGGCTGGCGGCAGTGCACAATTGCGAGTGGCTGGCGGTGTGGCGGTTGGCGCGTCGGCCGGCCGAGAGAGAGGAGAGGTATGTGTTTGCGGGCGCCTTTGCTGCGCGGCGTCGTGCAGGGAGGGCGGGCGCTTGTCGACTGTGTGACTGTGTGGCGAATTGGCGGCGTTGTGCTGCGGCCGAAGGCGTCGGGAAAGGAGAGTTGGTCGTGATGTCATGTCGCGCCGTGTCATGTTTGCGAAACGGCTGCCGAGAGGTGTGGTGGTAGCGAGCCGGTCGGTGTCAGTGCGATGGGAATGTGCGTTTGGCGGTTTTCGGTGTGCTTTTTGCGGCGTGAGAGTGGGGCGGGCGGGCGGGCGGGCAGGCAGGCAGGCAGGCAGGCAGGCAGGCAGGCAGGCAGGCAGGCTTGCTGTTGTTGGTTCCTTGTGTCTTGTGTGTAGCTTGATGGCAACGTGGAAGGACGCCGGTTTCGAGCCGTGCGTGTGGTTGTCGACGTTGACTGGTTGGGGTGTGCCGTTGCACGTGCATGTTTGGGTCGTTGGTGTGGTTTTGGCTGGCTGGCTGGCTGGCTGTGTGTGTGTACGACGGGAAGGGGGAGGCGGCGGTGGATAGTGCAGTAGTTGTGTCGTTGCCACGGGCGTCGGGTGCGGCTGTGCGTAGTGGCGGAAAGGTGTCGGTTGCGGGAAGCGAGGCCGTCGTTGGCGGTGTCGCGTGCCTTCGTGAATCGAGTGGGGCGGGGAAAGGAGCAGCGTGCCGCTGCGTCGTGGCCGTTAGCCAGAGGCTGTGCTTTGATAGTTTTGTGGACGGTTCGTGCGAGGCGATTTGTTGCCTGCCCTATGTTTGTTTGTTTGTTTGTTGTTTTCGGAGACGACGACTGGATGGTGGCGTGCGCGCGAGCGAAGTGGCGGTGTGCGTTTCCCGTGTCGACTGCCGACTGCCGACTGCCGGCTGCCGGCTGGCGACAGGTGCGCCGTCGGTGGGGTGGGTGGCCGGCACAAGTAGAGGCGGCGGCGTCGTTGCGGTGTGTTTGTGTTGTCGGCTGTGTCGGCGACAGCTGTTTGTGCGGTGCGTGTGAATGGTGGTGCAAACGTGTGTGCTGGCGTTGAGGCTGCGACCGCGGCGTGTTGTTGGTTGATGTTGAACAGCGGCTGTGTGCGGTGGTGGTGTTGCCGCACGTGCATCCGGCCCGGCGCGGAAAGCGCAGTTGCGGCGGCTCTTCGGTGCCAGCCACGTCGCGTGAGCGGCGGGTTGCTCTGGTCGACACGTGGTGCTCTGGTTTGTTGTTTGGTGCCCTTTGGCCGGTGGGTGGTCCGTGTGTCTCGGTATCTGGTCGTGGTCGTGCTGCCCGTTTGTCGGCGTTGTCTGTGGCTTCGCTTTTGTTTTTGCGGCGTGCCGACGACCCGACGCGACCTTTACACCCAAAGTGTGGCGCCCGAAGGTGAACCAACGTAATCCGACCTCGGCGCTTAAGCTCTAAGCCTAAGCTGAGCGAACCGAACCTGTAGCGTTGCGTAGCGTGAGGTGAGGTGCGGTGAGGTCAGCCTCAGCGCCAAGTAAGCCAAGCTGTCCGGCCGTGAGGTGGGTGGGTGGGTAGGTAGGTAGGTAGGTAGGTAGGTAGGTGCGGCTGCTGCGGCCACCTGACGCCCGACGTGTGTTTGAATGCTTAACCTAAGTTTGAGGCTTAACCTAACCCAAGTGGCCTTAACCTAACCTAACCTAACCTAACTTCGGACGCCCGACGTGTGTTTGAATGCTTAACCTAAGTTTGACGCTTAACCTAACACCGACCCTTAACCTAACCCAAGTGCCCCTAACCTAACCTTAATGTAACGTAACCTAACCCAACCTCTGACGCCTGACGTGTGTTTTGAATGCTTAACCTAACCCAAGTGCCCTTAACCTAACGCACGTCCACCGAACGTAACCGAGACGTGTGAACCTAATGTCTAACTCGTAACGCGTGATGTTGGCTGTCGTGTGTGCTGACGGCAGATTGGGTTGGTCTGTAGTTGCGGATTTCGGTTTGCCTCGGGCGAGGGGTTGGCTCGTAAGCGGCGAGGGGCGCTCCGGCGGAGCATGTTGCTTTGCAGGCGGCGCCCGTTTTTTGCGGCGGGCACAATTGAAATTGTTGGGAAACGAACGAAAGGGCTGTGAATGTTGGCGGGCGAGAGGAGGAGGACGTGGCCCGACGGCTGCGGGCCGATCGGGAAACGGTGGGAGGGCGATGGGGCGGCGGAGGTGCGTTTGCACGGCCGTCATCGCCGCACGCCTCCGCTTGTGTGGCTGTGGCGCCGGCCGCGCTGGCCGGGCTGCCGCGGCGACGGTGTGGGGCTTTTGCCGAAGGTTTGGCCATTGTGGCCGGTCGCCGGCTGGGGCTGTGGGGGCGGCATTTGGGCGTGGGCGGCGATTCTCGGCGGGCCGACCCAGGCTGTAGCGCGCGGTGGCTGCAGTTTGGCCGTGGTTTGCGGCGCTGCCGTGGCGACTGGTTGGCGACTGTGGTGTGGCTGTGTGTAGCCCCATCCTCGGTGGTTTGAAAGGCGCGGGTGGTTGTGGCGCAGGTGTGGGGCTGCTCCGCACAGGCTGTCGGACGTTGGGCGGTAGCAAGCGCGGGAGGCGCGGCGCGGCGGCGCGCAGAGTGGCGGCCGCTCTCTCGGCCGTCCGCGCCCGCCCGCGACACTGGCTGGGCCTGTGGCGCGAGGCGGCTATTCCTCTGCTGTGCGCTCCGCTCGCTGCGTGTCTCCTCTCGCTCTCGCTGCTCGCTGTGTTGTGTGTTAACGCGCGTCGTCGAAATGGCAGATCAGGCGGCTACGAACGAGACTGCTGCGGCACCCGCCGCCACCGGCACTACGAAGAAGGCAAAGTCTGCGTCGGCTGCGAAGAAGCCGCGCGCCAAGCCTGCGCACCCGCGCACCTCTGAGATGGTGACGGCCGCCATCAAGAGTCTGAAGGAGCGCGGCGGATCGTCGCTGCAGGCGATCAAGAAGTACATTGCCGCGCACTACAAGCTGGACGCGGAGAAGCTGGCGCCGTTTATCAAGAAGTACCTCAAGTCGGCCGTGGTGGCGGGCGAGCTGGTGCAGACGAAGGGGAAGGGCGCGTCCGGCTCTTTCAAGCTTGCCGGCGCCGGCGGCGGGGCGGCTGAGGGCGGCAAGGCTCGTGCTGGCGGTGCCAAGAAGAAGCGCGCCGCTCCGGCCAGCAAGGAGAAGAAGGGCGCCCGTGCGGCCGGCGCAAAGAAGGCTGGTGGCGTGAAGGCGGCGACTGGTCGGAAGGCGGGCGCCGCCAAGAAGGCGTCTGCGGCGTCGGCCGCTCCCGCCGGTGCGAAGAAGGCGGCTGCTGCCAAGCCGGCCAAGGCCAAGTCGCCGTCGAAGGCGAAGAAGGCCGCCAAGGTTCCGACGAAGAAGCCGAAGGCGCCGCGCCCGAAGAAGGCGACGACGCCGTCTAAGGCGAAGGCTTCGCCCAAGAAGAAGAAGTAGAGGAGAAGAAGAGAGGAATGGGAAAGGAAGGGTTGGCGGTTGACTCCGTCGTCCGCACCCCCCGTCCCCGTCGTCTAGTGGCGCGCAACAGACGCGCGGCCCAAAACGGCCCTTCTCAGGGCCATCAAAGCACGTCGGGAAGGTTTTGATTGTCGTGTTTGTGTTGCGGTGTGGTTGTGTCGTCTGGCGTTTCTGTATGCCCGTGTGTGGATACTGTTTGCGTGCCGTGGTGGTTGGATTGC
>NW_026046378.1:0-34814 GCF_023864275.1 Schistocerca cancellata | reverse complement strand
TGTGCTTTTTCGGACGTTGCTGTTTTGTTGAGAGTGATTATGTGTTCTGTTTGTGCTACTGCTGGAGTAGCGACTCGGGTCTTGCACATCTGTCCCTGTGGTGTTCATATTGCCCAAGGGTCAAGACGTAATAGTCATTTTCTGAATTCCGCGCGGTGGCGTAGAACGCTTGTGCCAGGGCGCGGAATCGTGTTGTGGGTGGTTGTAGGCAGGTCTGCCGCGGGGACGTGTAAGGCCCGTCGTAGAGCGCTCTGCTTTGGACCCTTCTGTAGGCGATGCATCGTCGACCTGGCTGCATAGCCCCTATAGAGGGCGCGCATATTTCCAGTATCGCTACCCCTGTTGCGGGGTCGAGGGAACAGGGGTACAGGATCTGCATCCTGGCGTGAGCGTTTGTGCCAAGTTGCCCTATGTGACACTTCGATGTCAGGCGTGACACCGAGGTACCTCGCAGAATATCTGCCCCTGCAATCGTAGCAGTTGGTATGGTCTTCTTGCCGGCGGCGGCTGTGGAAGTGAAGTTAAGTTAAAGTAAAGTAAAGTAAAGCAAAGCGCGGCGAGGACGACTGAAATTTTGCTTTGGACGTAGGTTTGTGTGGTGGCCCTGAAAAGGGCCGATTGTTGTGAGCCGAGCCGGGCCGGCAAAGCGCGTTGCGTGCAGGGGAGCACGCAGCGCTGCTGGGCGGCGGGTCCGCGTGCCGATTGCCTGGCCTCTCTGTTTAGGCCTTCTTCTCGGTCTTCTTTGGCAGCAGGACGGCCTGGATGTTGGGCAGGACACCACCCCTGTGCGATGGTGACGCCCGACAGGAGCTTGTTGAGCTCCTCGTCGTTGCGGATGGCAAGCTGCAGGTGGCGCGGGATGATGCGCGTCTTCTTGTTGTCGCGGGCCGCGTTTCCGGCCAGCTCGAGCACCTCAGCCGCGAGGTACTCCATGACGGCGGCGAGGTAGACGGGCGCCCCGGCGCCGACGCGCTCGGCGTAGTTTCCCTTGCGCAGGAGGCGGTGGATTCTGCCGACCGGGAACTGGAGCCCGGCCCTGCTTGAGCGGGACTTTGACTTGCCCTTGACTTTGCCTCCCTTTCCGCGTCCGGACATGGCGATGCGCTGTGGTGTAAAAAAACGAGACGAGACGAAGGACGGTGCGAGCCGCAGCGAGTCGAGCAGCGGAGTGGCGGCGCCGCCAGGGGTGGGGGTCCTTTATGCTCTCGGGTGCGGCGGCCGGTTGCGCTCGCGGCCCATTGGTCGGCGGCCGCAACGGGGCGAGCTGGTAAAGGTGCGGCGGCGGGGCGCGCTGGGTGCCACTGTGTGGGGAGACGCTGACTAGAGCGGAGCGCTTGCTGCTGGTGTTGCTGCCGTACGTTCTTGTTTGTTTGCGATGCCGCCCAAGACTAGCGGGAAGGCCGCCAAGAAGGCTGGCAAGGCGCAGAAGAACATTTCGAAGGGCGACAAGAAGAAGAAGCGCAAGAGGAAGGAGAGCTATGCCATCTACATCTACAAGGTGCTGAAGCAGGTGCACCCTGACACGGGCCATCTCGTCGAAGGCGATGAGCATCATGAACAGCTTCGTGAACGACATTTTCGAGCGCATCGCGGCCGAGGCGTCTCGCCTGGCGCACTACAACAAGCGCTCGACCATCACGTCCCGCGAGATCCAGACCGCTGTGCGGCTGTTGCTGCCTGGCGAGCTGGCCAAGCACGCCGTGAGCGAGGGCACGAAGGCGGTGACCAAGTACACGAGCTCCAAGTAAGGAGGTGGCTCTGGAATGGAAGGAGATCCTCCGTTGCGAGAGCGGCAAAACGGCCCTTTTCAGGGCCACCAAATGGCCTTTGCGGGAAGGGCGGAATTGTTGTTGTTGTTGTTTTTGTTTTGTTTTGTGTGTGAGTGGGTGGACGGTGGCAATAGCTACCGCTTTGGTTGCGACGCGACGGGGTGGGGTGGCCGATGCGATGAATAATTTGATTGTTTATGGGGCGCGTCGCGTGTCGCGTGTTGCGGGGTGCGGCCACGGTGTGACGTGGAATGGAGGCACGTGCGCACAAGTCGTTGTCTGCGAGGGGGGGGGGGGGGGGAAGTGCGATCGGTGATGTGCCCTTTGGATGGAGGTGCCGGTTAGTTACGTGACGGGTGGAAAACGACACGCGATTGTTGGGAATGTCAGTGTGTAACGACGGCCGTTTGCGGGTCGGTTTGCACGCCATATATGGCGAGGGTGAAATGTGTCTGTAAATGCAGCGTGGAGGCGTGTGAGTGACGTTTAAATGTGAACGCGCATTGAGACACACCACTGTGTATTGCATTGTACGGGCGACACGCACGATGATATGTACCTTTCCCCCGACTCTGATTTCGATAGTCGTGTCTGACCGACTGTGTCTGCTTGTGTGCGTACGACGCACGCACACCGACGTCGTCATTGAAGATGCATGCTCGCGTGTCCAGTGCAGTACAGTAGAGTAAGCGCGACGCTAGAAGACGACGGTCGCTTTGGCGAATGTGCGTACACGTGTTTGTGTGTATGTCGGTGATGTGGTCCGATCCGTCGCCTCTGGGAAACTGTCGATCGGCGCGGTACACCGGACGTCTTGAACACCCGTCATACCGTCATACCGTCATACCGTTGGTACACCGTCGCGCTGAGAACGGTTACCGAAAGGTGAACGAACCTCTGATCGGTCGAATGTCTGGGCAGAACGTGAGGAGAGAATGGTGGAGGAAAGGACAGAGGGGAAAAAACAAATATATATATAGAGAGAGAGAGAGAGAGAGAGAGAGAGAGAGAGAGAAAACGGAAAAAAAACCAAACAAAACGGAGAAACGCAGTGTAGAGCAACGGAACGTTCCCGTGTCGGAGGTGTATTGTAGCCGCACTGAAATGCGCGTAACGGCGCGGCGGCAAGTGTCCTGCCGTGGTGAACGTTACCTTTGACGGCTGAATTGTGCGTTGCGTTGCTTTGCTTTCCCGGATGTGTATGTAACGTAACGTTCGTTGAGATGGTTCTGAGGAAGAATGTACGACAGTGCCCGTGCCGTCTATGTTCGTGTGCAAAGCCATTGTGTGTGTGTGTGTGTGTGTGTGTGTTGTTTTGAGAATTGCGTCCGGGAATGGCGGTGGGCGTGCCCTGCATGTGGCCCGGAAGGCTGTTCGTTTCGCGGTAGTGTGTGGACAGGGGAGGGGCACGCGTAACGCTGCTGGCATGGCATGGCATGGCATTCGGGAGATGGGAGGGGCAAACGAAGAAAACAAGACGCGGAGGCTATAAAGACGGGGAGGGGCGCGGTGTGGGTGGCTTGCGCTGCGCTCGGCTGGCGCGTGCGGCGTTGTTTTTGTGCAAAAGAAGAGAAAACGAATGGGTTGCCGGGAGGGGGCCGTTGTGGTGTAGCCGCAGACGCGGCTGTCAGTGAACGTGGTGAGACCGAGGGATGCGGGAGGGGCGGGGGCGGGGAAGACGCTAGAAGAAGGAGAAAAACGCTGCTGCAACCAACATAAAATGAGGCCCTTTGTAACCTGCCAGCAACAAAACAACAACAAAAAAAAAAAAAGGCGTCTATCAACATTGAATGTAAATGGAAATGGACCCAAGTGTAACCTCCCCGCACAAATAGTCGTAAGTAAGTGAGTGAGTGAGTGAGTGAGTGAGTGAGTGAGTGAATGATGATAAAAATGTGCCAGAATGTTGTTAACGTCCCCTAGAAAATGAACGAACGAAGATTGATGAGAAACGCGCGATAATATGATGAATGGAAATAATGAACCATGAACATCTCAACAGACATAATTGAAAACCCGATAAACGTTGTAAGGGCAGCGCTGGCTGACCTTCGGCCCTGTGTATTCTGAAACGCCCCCCTTTGAACAACAATGTATACAAAACTGTGCTTAAACTGACACACAATATTTTGAGCGCAACGCAATCTGACTATCAAAGATCCCTGCAAAAGAATGGCCCTGAGTAACATTAAAGTACACCTGTCGGAAATCACTTACCTCACAAAAATCTTCATTACTCGAACTACTGCAATACAGCGAGCACCACTGCTGCCAGCTAAATAAGAGATTCCAAACTACGGAGGGCACTAACTACCGATAGGGATAGTTAGCAAAGTAAAGATGTTTAATAGAGAACAACAAACAATGTATTTACCCTTAATATCATCACCAGTCATAATATATGTAATTTGAAACGTCCGCCATCTCTGTCCTCACATGCACCAGTGCTGGCGGCTCACCCCTAACTGCGCAACGCTACGCGCTGTTCACATCCAGCTATAGCAGTTCATGACAACAACAATGCAAACTAGCCACAGACTGCACACAGCACAGGCAGTGATTTTCACGCGGAGCGCTACGTGGCATTACCAATATAAAAATCTAAACAAACAGCGTACGTACAAATTAGAATAAAAAGAGCAAAAGATCGTTACGTCAAAAAAAAAAAAAAAAAAAACAAAAAAGACAAAAGAGAAAAAACAAACTGCATCTATATGTGCTCTTAACTGTAGATACCTGTACACAGCGTCGTGCAATGAATGCCGGCTCACATTTAATTTTGATTGTTGGAGGAAATGCGTAGGAAATATTATTTAAATGGAAATGAATGGTTGTACTTTAAAAAAGTTTGTTTGGAAACAAAGTATTATTGGGGCATTTTGTTGTGAAGAAAATAGTTACAATTGACATACAGTATTAGATTTGCGCAATGCAGCTTCATTACCTTACCTGTAATAACAGTATGCATCGTCCCGAACGGAGACCAGAGTCGCGAGAAGAGCACGCCGCCGCCCGCTCAGTACAACCGTCCACTCGCTAATACTGTCGACTGACTACTACCTCTCCCGACCCGCCACATATAGATGACAACTGTTCCTGCCGACCCGCTACGTGCTACTAGTGTCGTGTGGCGCAGACTAGCGACGATAAGAAACGCTCTGGTCAGAGATTGTGTCGTGCCTCGCCATCGCTGGTAATGAGTACATACGTGTTTCAGCGCGCGTACCGGAAGACGCAGTGCGGAGCCAGAGACTGTGTTGTCGAGGCCGTCGACGCAGTGCATGTCGGTCGGTCGAGTGCGTGCGGGAGGGCAGAGAGGCAGCGTCGGCACGGAGATGCACGCACGGGGGCTGCGGCGTGGCGCGTTTGCGGTAGGCGCCTTTGGTGGCAACGGCCGGGACAAGCAGCGGTGTATGGTGTGGTGCGGGCCGGACAGGGGCGGAGGAGGAGGAGGAGGCGGCGCGACGATGGCATTGGGGCGGAAACGGGGACGGGGACGGCGACGGCGGATGTTGAGAGGCGTCACGCGCGGACCGACACAGACGCACAGATAGATAGGTAGGAAGAAGAAGAAGGGGCGGCTGGTGAGTGAGTGCAATTTAGGCGGTAGACACAAGAGGTCGGCACGGCATTTGCGTGATGTGGCGTTGTGACGGGGTGTGCTCGCTTGCCTCGTTTTGTTGATGCGCGCAGGAAGATGTGCAGAGCAGCGGCGGGCGGCTCGGCTCGGTTCGGTTTGGCCCGGCGGGCCGCGCTGTTGTCGCGGACGTGAGCGCCCCCTGGCGGGTGGCCGGAGGCGGCGCGGCGTGTTGGACGTGTGGCTGGCGGCAGTGCACAATTGCGAGTGGCTGGCGGTGTGGCGGTTGGCGCGTCGGGCGGCCGAGAGAGAGGAGAGGTATGTGTTTGCGGGCGCCTTTGCTGCGCGGCGTCGTGCAGGGCGGGCGGGCGGGCGCCTGTCGACTGTGTGTGTGTGTGTGTGTGTGTGTGTGTGTGTGGCGAATTGGCGGCGTTGTGCTCCGGCCGAAGGCGTCTGGAGAGGAGAGTTGGTCGTGATGTCATGTCGCGCCGTGTCATGTTTGCGAAACGGCTGCCGAGAGGTGTGGTGGTAGCGAGCCGGTCGGTGTCGGTGCGATGGGAATGTGCGTTTGGCGGTTTCGGTGTGCTTTTTGCGGCGTGAGAGTGGGGCGGGCGGGCAGGCTTGCTGTTGTTGGTTCCTTGTGTCTTGTGTGTAGCTTGATGGCAACGTGGAAGGGCGCCGGTTTCGAGCCGTGCGTGTGGTTGTCGACGTTGACTGGTTGGGGTGTGCCGTTGCACGTGCATGTTTGGGTCGTTGGTGTGGTTTTGGCTGGCTGGCTGGCTGGCTGGCTGTGTGTGTGTACGACGGGAAGGGGGAGGCGGCGGTGGATAGTGCAGTAGTTGTGTCGTTGGCACGGGCGTCGGGTGCGGCTGTGCGTAGTGGCGGAAAGGTGTCGGTTGCGGGAAGCGAGGCCGTCGTTGGCGGTGTCGCGTGCCTTCGTGAATCGAGTGGGGGCGGGGAAAGGAGCAGCGTGCCGCTGCGTCGTGGCCGTTAGCCAGAGGCTGTGCTTTGATAGTTTTGTGGACGGTTCGTGCGAGGCGATTTGTTGCCTGCCCTATGTTTGTTTGTTTGTTGTTTTGGAGACGACGACTGGTTGGTGGCGTGCGCGCGAGCGAAGTGGCGGTGTGCGTTTCCCGTGTCGACTGCCGGCCGGCGACAGGTGCGCCGTCGGTGGGGTGGGTGGCCGGCACAAGTAGGGGCGGCGGCGTCGTTGCGGTGTGTTTGTGTTGTCGGCGACAGCTGTTTGTGCGGTGCGTGTGAATGGTGGTGCAAACGTGTGCTGGCGTTGAGGCTGCGACCGCGGCGTGTTGTTGGTTGATGTTGAACAGCGGCTGTGTGCGGTGGTGGTGTTGCCGCACGTGCATCCGGCCCGGCGCGGAAAGCGCAGTTGCGGCGGCCCTTCGGTGCCAGCCACGTCGCGTGAGCGGCGGGTTGCTCTGGTCGACACGTGGTGCTCTGGTTTGTTGTTTGGTGCCCTTTGGCCGGTGGGTGGTCCGTGTGTCTCGGTATCTGGTCGTGGTCGTGCTGCCCGTTTGTCGGCGTTGTCCTGTGGCTTCGCTTTTGTTTTTGCGGCGTGCCGACGACCCGACGCGACCTTTACACCCAAAGTGTGGCGCCCGAAGGTGAACCAACGTCGTAATCCGACCTGGGCGCTTAAGCTCTAAGCCTAAGCTGAGCGAACCGAACCTGTAGCGTTGCGTAGCGTGAGGTGCGGTGAGGTCAGCCTCAGCGCCAAGTAAGCCAAGCTGTCCGGCCGTGAGGTGGGTGGGTAGGTAGGTGCGGCTGCTGCGGCCACCTGACGCCCGACGTGTGTTTGAATGCTTAACCTAAGTTTGAGGCTTAACCTAACCCAAGTGGCCTTAACCTAACCTAACCTAACCTAACCTCTGACGCCCGACGTGTGTTTGAATGCTTAACCTAAGTTTGACGCTTAACCTAACACCGACCCTTAACCTAACCGAGGTGCCCCTAACCTAACCTTAATGTAACGTAACCTAACCTAACCTCTGACGCCTGACGTGTGTTTTGAATGCTTAACCTAACCCAAGTGCCCTTAACCTAACCCACGTCCACCGAACCTAACCGAGACGTGTGAACCTAATGTCTAACTCGTAACGCGTGATGTTGGCTGTCGTGTGTGCTGACGGCAGATTGGGTTGGTCTGTAGTTGCGGATTTCGGGTTTGCCTCGGGCGAGGGGTTGGCTCGTAAGCGGCGAGGGGCGCTCCGGCGGAGCATGTTGCTTTGCAGGCGGCGCCCGTTTTTGCGGCGGGCACAATTGAAATTGTTGGGAAACGAACGAAAGGGCTGTGAATGTTGGCGGGCGAGAGGAGGAGGACGTGGCCCGACGGCTGCGGGCCGATCGGGAAACGGTGGGAGGGCGATGGGGCGGCGGAGGTGCGTTTGCACGGCCGTCATCGCCGCACGCCTCCGCTTGTGTGGCTGTGGCGCCGGCCGCGCTGGCCGGGCTGCCGCGGCGACGGTGCGGGGCTTTTGCCGAAGGTTTGGCCATTGTGGCCGGTCGCCGGCTGGGGCTGTGGGGGCGGCATTTGGGCGTGGGCGGCGATTCTCGGCGGGCCGACCCAGGCTGTAGCGCGCGGTGGCTGCAGTTTGGCCGTGGTTTGCGGCGCTGCCGTGGCGACTGGTTGGCGACTGTGGTGTGGCTGTGTGTAGCCCCATCCTCGGTGGTTTGAAAGGCGCGGGTGGTTGTGGCGCAGGTGTGGGGCTGCTCCGCACAGGCTGTCGGACGTTGGGCGGTAGCAAGCGCGGGAGGCGCGGCGCGGCGGCGCGCAGAGTGGCGGCCGCTCTCTCGGCCGTCCGCGCCCGCCCGCGACACTGGCTGGGCCTGTGCGTCGAGGCGGCTATTCCTCTGCTGTGCGCTCCGCTCGCTGCGTGTCTCCTCTCGCTCTCGCTGCTCGCTGTGTGTTAACGCGCGTCGTCGAAATGGCAGATCAGGCGGCTACGAACGAGACTGCTGCGGCACCCGCCGCCACCGGCACTACGAAGAAGGCAAAGTCTGCGTCGTCTGCGAAGAAGCCGCGCGCCAAGCCTGCGCACCCGCGCACCTCTGAGATGGTGACGGCCGCCATCAAGAGTCTGAAGGAGCGCGGCGGATCGTCGCTGCAGGCGATCAAGAAGTACATTGCCGCGCACTACAAGCTGGACGCGGAGAAGCTGGCGCCGTTTATCAAGAAGTACCTCAAGTCGGCCGTGGTGGCGGGCGAGCTGGTGCAGACGAAGGGGAAGGGCGCGTCCGGCTCTTTCAAGCTTGCCGGCGCCGGCGGCGGGGCGGCTGAGGGCGGCAAGGCTCGTGCTGGCGGTGCCAAGAAGAAGCGCGCCGCTCCGGCCAGCAAGGAGAAGAAGGGCGCCCGTGCGGCCGGCGCAAAGAAGGCTGGTGGCGTGAAGGCGGCGACTGGTCGGAAGGCGGGCGCCGCCAAGAAGGCGTCTGCGGCGTCGGCCGCTCCCGCCGGTGCGAAGAAGGCGGCTGCTGCCAAGCCGGCCAAGGCCAAGTCGCCGTCGAAGGCGAAGAAGGCCGCCAAGGTTCCGACGAAGAAGCCGAAGGCGCCGCGCCCGAAGAAGGCGACGACGCCGTCTAAGGCGAAGGCTTCGCCCAAGAAGAAGAAGTAGAGAGGAATGGGAAAGGAAGGGTTGGCGGTTGACTCCGTCGTCCGCACCCCCCGTCCCCGTCGTCTAGTGGCGCGCAACAGACGCGCGGCCCAAAACGGCCCTTCTCAGGGCCATCAAAGCACGTCGGGAAGGTTTTGATTGTCGTGTTTGTGTTGCGGTGTGGTTGTGTCGTCTGGCGTTTCTGTATGCCCGTGTGTGGATACTGTTTGCGTGCCGTGGTGGTTGGATTGCGGGGGGGGGGGTCGGTGGCGGGTGCGGGCGGCGGTAGCGGTTTTGTCGTTGCGGTTGATTGTCGCCGTTTTTTTTTTTTGGTCGCGGCCGGCCGACGGTTGGTTTTGTGTCATGTTGTTTGAATACTTTGGTTGGCCTGCCTGCCGTCTTCTCGGATGTGTCTTGTCTTGTGTGTGTGTTCTTGCAACGGGGGCGGGGGACGTTGAGATGTGGAAAGGGTCGGTGGCGTTGGACGTGCCTGGCTTTTTGTTTCGTTTTCTTTTCGAAACGAAGCGGCGGCCGGCCGTGTGGTTGACGGCGTCGGCCGATGGGTATTGTGCGCTTTGAGCGCCGCGCCGGGGAGGCATGATGTTGATTGTTGCGCGCGCCAGCAAGCTGGCAGGGGAGAGCGGCTGTGGCGGACGGACGGGAAGTGGAAGTGGTGTTTTGTCTTTGGTTCTGTGGTTGTGGGGCGAGAGGCGACCGACAAAGTTTGCTCGCGACGGAGTGATGTTAGTGGCCCTTAAAAGGGCCGTTTTGTTTGTTGCGTGCGTGGGCGGTGCCCAGCGGCTGGCGCGGTGTTTAGGCGCGCTCGCCGCGGATGCGGCGCGCGAGCTGGATGTCCTTGGGCATGATGGTGACGCGCTTGGCGTGGATTGCGCACAGGTTGGTGTCTTCGAAGAGGCCGACGAGGTAGGCCTCGCTGGCCTCCTGCAGGGCCATGACCGCGGAGCTCTGGAAGCGCAGGTCGGTCTTGAAGTCCTGGGCGATCTCGCGCACTAGGCGCTGGAATGGCAGCTTGCGGATGAGCAGCTCTGTGCTCTTCTGGTAGCGCCTGATTTCTCGCAGGGCGACGGTGCCCGGCCTGTAGCGGTGGGGCTTCTTGACGCCGCCGGTGGCGGGCGCGCTCTTCCTCGCCGCCTTGGTGGCGAGCTGTTTGCGCGGCGCCTTTCCGCCGGTGGACTTGCGGGCCGTTTGCTTTGTGCGGGCCATAGCGGTAGCGGTTAGCGGAGCGGCGTGGAGGCGAGCGAGGTGCTGCGTCGGGTGCTGCCTTGACGACACGGGCGCGCGCCAGCCACCGTGGTGCGCTTATATGCCCTCGGTTGCGCGTGGTGGGGGGAGGGCGGGCCAGAGTCTATATAGGGGGGCTGGCGCGTGCGCCGGGCGCAGACCGTAGCCGACTCGCTAGCGCCGGGTGAGGAGCCAGCCGCTGCAGCAGACGCTTTGCTTGCCTTGAGCTTTTTGAGGATTTAGAAGAGATGACTGGCCGCGGCAAGGGAGGAAAGGGGCTCGGCAAGGGTGGCGCCAAGCGGCACCGCAAGGTGTTGCGCGACAACATCCAGGGCATCACGAAGCCCGCGATCCGCCGCCTGGCTCGCAGGGGCGGCGTGAAGCGCATCTCTGGTCTGATCTACGAGGAGACCCGCGGAGTGCTGAAGGTGTTCCTGGAGAACGTGATCCGCGACGCGGTGACGTACACTGAGCACGCCAAGCGCAAGACTGTGACGGCCATGGACGTGGTGTACGCCCTGAAGAGGCAGGGGCGCACCCTGTACGGTTTCGGCGGTTAGGCGCGTCGCAGCCGGTGTGCTGTGCCGCGTTGGCCTTCCCGCGGCCGTGGGAGAGACGAAAACGGCCCTTTTCAGGGCCACCACACTGTTCGGAAATTGAAAAGTGCGAAAGAGTCTGTGTTGTTGCTGCGTGTGTTGCCTGCCTGCCTTGTTTCTTTCATTCTTCATTTCGTTTGCGTTTGACTGACGTGACGTGACTGGGAGAAAGGAAAGGAAGCGGGTCTTGTGGCTGTGTGTGTGTGTGTGTGTGTGTGTGTGTGTGTGTGTGTGTGTGTGTGCGTGCGCGCGCGCGCGAGAGAGGGCGTTGTGTGTTTGTTTTGTTTATCGATCGATGGAGACGCCGGGCTGTGTGTTGTTGTTGTTGTTGTTGTTGTTGTTGTGCGAGAGGCGGTGAATATTTGCGTGGTTTTGGCTGTGTGTTTGCGGCGGCGTTGGAGTTGCCGAGGCAAGGCGTGCCCATAGGCGGCCGGATCAGCTGTTTCGTTTGTATGGGGCGCGCGGGAGTGGAGGGCGGTGTGTCGACACGCTCGTTTAACAGTTGGTGATTATTGCTGTCGTTGTCGTTTGGAAGGCGACTGTGCGTGCGTGGAGGTGCTTGAGGCAAACGAAAAACAAAAGAGAAACGTGTGTGTGGCCACACGGGCTGTGGACGACAAGATGGCGGCGGCTCTTCTTGTTGTTCTTCTCTCTTTCCTTTAGTCCTCTACCGTTAGAGGGGGAGTTGGTGGAGGTTATTGTCGCCTGTGGACATTTGCTCCTCTTTTCTGTGTGTTGTTCTTATCTTTGGTAGTGTGCTTTTTCGGACGTTGCTGTTTGTTGAGAGTGATTATGTGTTCTGTTTGTGCTACTGCTGGAGTAGCGACTCGGGTCTTGCACATCTGTCCCTGTGGTGTTCATATTGCCCAAGGGTCAAGACGTAATAGTCATTTTCTGAATTCCGCGCGGTGGCGTAGAACGCTTGTGCCAGGGCGCGGAATCGTGTTGTGGGTGGTTGTAGGCAGGTCTGCCGCGGGGACGTGTAAGGCCCGTCGTAGAGCGCTCTGCTTTGGACCCTTCTGTAGGCGATGCATCGTCGACCTGGCTGCATAGCCCCTATAGAGGGCGCGCATATTTCCAGTATCGCTACCCCTGTTGCGGGGTCGAGGGAACAGGGGTACAGGATCTGCATCCTGGCGTGAGCGTTTGTGCCAAGTTGCCCTATGTGACACTTCGATGTCAGGCGTGACACCGAGGTACCTCGCAGAATATCTGCCCCTGCAATCGTAGCAGTTGGTATGGTCTTCTTGCCGGCGGCGGCTGTGGAAGTGAAGTTAAGTTAAAGTAAAGTAAAGTAAAGCAAAGCGCGGCGAGGACGACTGAAATTTTGCTTTGGACGTAGGTTTGTGTGGTGGCCCTGAAAAGGGCCGATTGTTGTGAGCCGAGCCGGGCCGGCAAAGCGCGTTGCGTGCAGGGGAGCACGCAGCGCTGCTGGGCGGCGGGTCCGCGTGCCGATTGCCTGGCCTCTCTGTTTAGGCCTTCTTCTCGGTCTTCTTTGGCAGCAGGACGGCCTGGATGTTGGGCAGGACACCACCCTGTGCGATGGTGACGCCCGACAGGAGCTTGTTGAGCTCCTCGTCGTTGCGGATGGCAAGCTGCAGGTGGCGCGGGATGATGCGCGTCTTCTTGTTGTCGCGGGCCGCGTTTCCGGCCAGCTCGAGCACCTCAGCCGCGAGGTACTCCATGACGGCGGCGAGGTAGACGGGCGCCCCGGCGCCGACGCGCTCGGCGTAGTTTCCCTTGCGCAGGAGGCGGTGGATTCTGCCGACCGGGAACTGGAGCCCGGCCCTGCTTGAGCGGGACTTTGACTTGCCCTTGACTTTGCCTCCCTTTCCGCGTCCGGACATGGCGATGCGCTGTGGTGTAAAAAAACGAGACGAGACGAAGGACGGTGCGAGCCGCAGCGAGTCGAGCAGCGGAGTGGCGGCGCCGCCAGGGGTGGGGGTCCTTTATGCTCTCGGGTGCGGCGGCCGGTTGCGCTCGCGGCCCATTGGTCGGCGGCCGCAACGGGGCGAGCTGGTAAAGGTGCGGCGGCGGGGCGCGCTGGGTGCCACTGTGTGGGGAGACGCTGACTAGAGCGGAGCGCTTGCTGCTGGTGTTGCTGCCGTACGTTCTTGTTTGTTTGCGATGCCGCCCAAGACTAGCGGGAAGGCCGCCAAGAAGGCTGGCAAGGCGCAGAAGAACATTTCGAAGGGCGACAAGAAGAAGAAGCGCAAGAGGAAGGAGAGCTATGCCATCTACATCTACAAGGTGCTGAAGCAGGTGCACCCTGACACGGGCATCTCGTCGAAGGCGATGAGCATCATGAACAGCTTCGTGAACGACATTTTCGAGCGCATCGCGGCCGAGGCGTCTCGCCTGGCGCACTACAACAAGCGCTCGACCATCACGTCCCGCGAGATCCAGACCGCTGTGCGGCTGTTGCTGCCTGGCGAGCTGGCCAAGCACGCCGTGAGCGAGGGCACGAAGGCGGTGACCAAGTACACGAGCTCCAAGTAAGGAGGTGGCTCTGGAATGGAAGGAGATCCTCCGTTGCGAGAGCGGCAAAACGGCCCTTTTCAGGGCCACCAAATGGCCTTTGCGGGAAGGGCGGAATTGTTGTTGTTGTTGTTTTTGTTTTGTTTTGTGTGTGAGTGGGTGGACGGTGGCAATAGCTACCGCTTTGGTTGCGACGCGACGGGGTGGGGTGGCCGATGCGATGAATAATTTGATTGTTTATGGGGCGCGTCGCGTGTCGCGTGTTGCGGGGTGCGGCCACGGTGTGACGTGGAATGGAGGCACGTGCGCACAAGTCGTTGTCTGCGAGGGGGGGGGGGGGAAGTGCGATCGGTGATGTGCCCTTTGGATGGAGGTGCCGGTTAGTTACGTGACGGGTGGAAACGACACGCGATTGTTGGGAATGTCAGTGTGTAACGACGGCCGTTTGCGGGTCGGTTTGCACGCCATATATGGCGAGGGTGAAATGTGTCTGTAAATGCAGCGTGGAGGCGTGTGAGTGACGTTTAAATGTGAACGCGCATTGAGACACACCACTGTGTATTGCATTGTACGGGCGACACGCACGATGATATGTACCTTTCCCCCGACTCTGATTTCGATAGTCGTGTCTGACCGACTGTGTCTGCTTGTGTGCGTACGACGCACGCACACCGACGTCGTCATTGAAGATGCATGCTCGCGTGTCCAGTGCAGTACAGTAGAGTAAGCGCGACGCTAGAAGACGACGGTCGCTTTGGCGAATGTGCGTACACGTGTTTGTGTGTATGTCGGTGATGTGGTCCGATCCGTCGCCTCTGGGAAACTGTCGATCGGCGCGGTACACCGGACGTCTTGAACACCCGTCATACCGTCATACCGTCATACCGTTGGTACACCGTCGCGCTGAGAACGGTTACCGAAAGGTGAACGAACCTCTGATCGGTCGAATGTCTGGGCAGAACGTGAGGAGAGAATGGTGGAGGAAAGGACAGAGGGGAAAAAACAAATATATATATAGAGAGAGAGAGAGAGAGAGAGAGAGAGAGAGAGAGAAAACGGAAAAAAAACCAAACAAAACGGAGAAACGCAGTGTAGAGCAACGGAACGTTCCCGTGTCGGAGGTGTATTGTAGCCGCACTGAAATGCGCGTAACGGCGCGGCGGCAAGTGTCTGCCGTGGTGAACGTTACCTTTGACGGCTGAATTGTGCGTTGCGTTGCTTTGCTTTCCCGGATGTGTATGTAACGTAACGTTCGTTGAGATGGTTCTGAGGAAGAATGTACGACAGTGCCCGTGCCGTCTATGTTCGTGTGCAAAGCCATTGTGTGTGTGTGTGTGTGTGTGTGTGTTGTTTTGAGAATTGCGTCCGGGAATGGCGGTGGGCGTGCCCTGCATGTGGCCCGGAAGGCTGTTCGTTTCGCGGTAGTGTGTGGACAGGGGAGGGGCACGCGTAACGCTGCTGGCATGGCATGGCATGGCATTCGGGAGATGGGAGGGGGCAAACGAAGAAAACAAGACGCGGAGGCTATAAAGACGGGGAGGGGCGCGGTGTGGGTGGCTTGCGCTGCGCTCGGCTGGCGCGTGCGGCGTTGTTTTTGTGCAAAAGAAGAGAAAACGAATGGGTTGCCGGGAGGGGGCCGTTGTGGTGTAGCCGCAGACGCGGCTGTCAGTGAACGTGGTGAGACCGAGGGATGCGGGAGGGGCGGGGGCGGGGAAGACGCTAGAAGAAGGAGAAAAACGCTGCTGCAACCAACATAAAATGAGGCCCTTTGTAACCTGCCAGCAACAAAACAACAACAAAAAAAAAAAAAGGCGTCTATCAACATTGAATGTAAATGGAAATGGACCCAAGTGTAACCTCCCCGCACAAATAGTCGTAAGTAAGTGAGTGAGTGAGTGAGTGAGTGAGTGAGTGAGTGAATGATGATAAAAATGTGCCAGAATGTTGTTAACGTCCCTAGAAAATGAACGAACGAAGATTGATGAGAAACGCGCGATAATATGATGAATGGAAATAATGAACCATGAACATCTCAACAGACATAATTGAAAACCCGATAAACGTTGTAAGGGCAGCGCTGGCTGACCTTCGGCCCTGTGTATTCTGAAACGCCCCCCTTTGAACAACAATGTATACAAAACTGTGCTTAAACTGACACACAATATTTTGAGCGCAACGCAATCTGACTATCAAAGATCCCTGCAAAAGAATGGCCCTGAGTAACATTAAAGTACACCTGTCGGAAATCACTTACCTCACAAAAATCTTCATTACTCGAACTACTGCAATACAGCGAGCACCACTGCTGCCAGCTAAATAAGAGATTCCAAACTACGGAGGGCACTAACTACCGATAGGGATAGTTAGCAAAGTAAAGATGTTTAATAGAGAACAACAAACAATGTATTTACCCTTAATATCATCACCAGTCATAATATATGTAATTTGAAACGTCCGCCATCTCTGTCCTCACATGCACCAGTGCTGGCGGCTCACCCCTAACTGCGCAACGCTACGCGCTGTTCACATCCAGCTATAGCAGTTCATGACAACAACAATGCAAACTAGCCACAGACTGCACACAGCACAGGCAGTGATTTTCACGCGGAGCGCTACGTGGCATTACCAATATAAAAATCTAAACAAACAGCGTACGTACAAATTAGAATAAAAAGAGCAAAAGATCGTTACGTCAAAAAAAAAAAAAAAAAAAACAAAAAAGACAAAAGAGAAAAAACAAACTGCATCTATATGTGCTCTTAACTGTAGATACCTGTACACAGCGTCGTGCAATGAATGCCGGCTCACATTTAATTTTGATTGTTGGAGGAAATGCGTAGGAAATATTATTTAAATGGAAATGAATGGTTGTACTTTAAAAAAGTTTGTTTGGAAACAAAGTATTATTGGGGCATTTTGTTGTGAAGAAAATAGTTACAATTGACATACAGTATTAGATTTGCGCAATGCAGCTTCATTACCTTACCTGTAATAACAGTATGCATCGTCCCGAACGGAGACCAGAGTCGCGAGAAGAGCACGCCGCCGCCCGCTCAGTACAACCGTCCACTCGCTAATACTGTCGACTGACTACTACCTCTCCCGACCCGCCACATATAGATGACAACTGTTCCTGCCGACCCGCTACGTGCTACTAGTGTCGTGTGGCGCAGACTAGCGACGATAAGAAACGCTCTGGTCAGAGATTGTGTCGTGCCTCGCCATCGCTGGTAATGAGTACATACGTGTTTCAGCGCGCGTACCGGAAGACGCAGTGCGGAGCCAGAGACTGTGTTGTCGAGGCCGTCGACGCAGTGCATGTCGGTCGGTCGAGTGCGTGCGGGAGGGCAGAGAGGCAGCGTCGGCACGGAGATGCACGCACGGGGGCTGCGGCGTGGCGCGTTTGCGGTAGGCGCCTTTGGTGGCAACGGCCGGGACAAGCAGCGGTGTATGGTGTGGTGCGGGCCGGACAGGGGCGGAGGAGGAGGAGGAGGCGGCGCGACGATGGCATTGGGGCGGAAACGGGGACGGGGACGGCGACGGCGGATGTTGAGAGGCGTCACGCGCGGACCGACACAGACGCACAGATAGATAGGTAGGAAGAAGAAGAAGGGGCGGCTGGTGAGTGAGTGCAATTTAGGCGGTAGACACAAGAGGTCGGCACGGCATTTGCGTGATGTGGCGTTGTGACGGGGTGTGCTCGCTTGCCTCGTTTTGTTGATGCGCGCAGGAAGATGTGCAGAGCAGCGGCGGGCGGCTCGGCTCGGTTCGGTTTGGCCCGGCGGGCCGCGCTGTTGTCGCGGACGTGAGCGCCCCCTGGCGGGTGGCCGGAGGCGGCGCGGCGTGTTGGACGTGTGGCTGGCGGCAGTGCACAATTGCGAGTGGCTGGCGGTGTGGCGGTTGGCGCGTCGGGCGGCCGAGAGAGAGGAGAGGTATGTGTTTGCGGGCGCCTTTGCTGCGCGGCGTCGTGCAGGGCGGGCGGGCGGGCGCCTGTCGACTGTGTGTGTGTGTGTGTGTGTGTGTGTGTGTGTGGCGAATTGGCGGCGTTGTGCTCCGGCCGAAGGCGTCTGGAGAGGAGAGTTGGTCGTGATGTCATGTCGCGCCGTGTCATGTTTGCGAAACGGCTGCCGAGAGGTGTGGTGGTAGCGAGCCGGTCGGTGTCGGTGCGATGGGAATGTGCGTTTGGCGGTTTCGGTGTGCTTTTTGCGGCGTGAGAGTGGGGCGGGCGGGCAGGCTTGCTGTTGTTGGTTCCTTGTGTCTTGTGTGTAGCTTGATGGCAACGTGGAAGGGCGCCGGTTTCGAGCCGTGCGTGTGGTTGTCGACGTTGACTGGTTGGGGTGTGCCGTTGCACGTGCATGTTTGGGTCGTTGGTGTGGTTTTGGCTGGCTGGCTGGCTGGCTGGCTGTGTGTGTGTACGACGGGAAGGGGGAGGCGGCGGTGGATAGTGCAGTAGTTGTGTCGTTGGCACGGGCGTCGGGTGCGGCTGTGCGTAGTGGCGGAAAGGTGTCGGTTGCGGGAAGCGAGGCCGTCGTTGGCGGTGTCGCGTGCCTTCGTGAATCGAGTGGGGGCGGGGAAAGGAGCAGCGTGCCGCTGCGTCGTGGCCGTTAGCCAGAGGCTGTGCTTTGATAGTTTTGTGGACGGTTCGTGCGAGGCGATTTGTTGCCTGCCCTATGTTTGTTTGTTTGTTGTTTTGGAGACGACGACTGGTTGGTGGCGTGCGCGCGAGCGAAGTGGCGGTGTGCGTTTCCCGTGTCGACTGCCGGCCGGCGACAGGTGCGCCGTCGGTGGGGTGGGTGGCCGGCACAAGTAGGGGCGGCGGCGTCGTTGCGGTGTGTTTGTGTTGTCGGCGACAGCTGTTTGTGCGGTGCGTGTGAATGGTGGTGCAAACGTGTGCTGGCGTTGAGGCTGCGACCGCGGCGTGTTGTTGGTTGATGTTGAACAGCGGCTGTGTGCGGTGGTGGTGTTGCCGCACGTGCATCCGGCCCGGCGCGGAAAGCGCAGTTGCGGCGGCCCTTCGGTGCCAGCCACGTCGCGTGAGCGGCGGGTTGCTCTGGTCGACACGTGGTGCTCTGGTTTGTTGTTTGGTGCCCTTTGGCCGGTGGGTGGTCCGTGTGTCTCGGTATCTGGTCGTGGTCGTGCTGCCCGTTTGTCGGCGTTGTCCTGTGGCTTCGCTTTTGTTTTTGCGGCGTGCCGACGACCCGACGCGACCTTTACACCCAAAGTGTGGCGCCCGAAGGTGAACCAACGTCGTAATCCGACCTGGGCGCTTAAGCTCTAAGCCTAAGCTGAGCGAACCGAACCTGTAGCGTTGCGTAGCGTGAGGTGCGGTGAGGTCAGCCTCAGCGCCAAGTAAGCCAAGCTGTCCGGCCGTGAGGTGGGTGGGTAGGTAGGTGCGGCTGCTGCGGCCACCTGACGCCCGACGTGTGTTTGAATGCTTAACCTAAGTTTGAGGCTTAACCTAACCCAAGTGGCCTTAACCTAACCTAACCTAACCTAACCTCTGACGCCCGACGTGTGTTTGAATGCTTAACCTAAGTTTGACGCTTAACCTAACACCGACCCTTAACCTAACCGAGGTGCCCCTAACCTAACCTTAATGTAACGTAACCTAACCTAACCTCTGACGCCTGACGTGTGTTTTGAATGCTTAACCTAACCCAAGTGCCCTTAACCTAACCCACGTCCACCGAACCTAACCGAGACGTGTGAACCTAATGTCTAACTCGTAACGCGTGATGTTGGCTGTCGTGTGTGCTGACGGCAGATTGGGTTGGTCTGTAGTTGCGGATTTCGGGTTTGCCTCGGGCGAGGGGTTGGCTCGTAAGCGGCGAGGGGCGCTCCGGCGGAGCATGTTGCTTTGCAGGCGGCGCCCGTTTTTGCGGCGGGCACAATTGAAATTGTTGGGAAACGAACGAAAGGGCTGTGAATGTTGGCGGGCGAGAGGAGGAGGACGTGGCCCGACGGCTGCGGGCCGATCGGGAAACGGTGGGAGGGCGATGGGGCGGCGGAGGTGCGTTTGCACGGCCGTCATCGCCGCACGCCTCCGCTTGTGTGGCTGTGGCGCCGGCCGCGCTGGCCGGGCTGCCGCGGCGACGGTGCGGGGCTTTTGCCGAAGGTTTGGCCATTGTGGCCGGTCGCCGGCTGGGGCTGTGGGGGCGGCATTTGGGCGTGGGCGGCGATTCTCGGCGGGCCGACCCAGGCTGTAGCGCGCGGTGGCTGCAGTTTGGCCGTGGTTTGCGGCGCTGCCGTGGCGACTGGTTGGCGACTGTGGTGTGGCTGTGTGTAGCCCCATCCTCGGTGGTTTGAAAGGCGCGGGTGGTTGTGGCGCAGGTGTGGGGCTGCTCCGCACAGGCTGTCGGACGTTGGGCGGTAGCAAGCGCGGGAGGCGCGGCGCGGCGGCGCGCAGAGTGGCGGCCGCTCTCTCGGCCGTCCGCGCCCGCCCGCGACACTGGCTGGGCCTGTGCGTCGAGGCGTACCACCACTCATACAAGATCTAAAATACCTTAAAAACGCAGCTAGACGCCGCTGGCTCCACACTCGAAATCCGGAAGACAGAAGAGAGTTAAACAGACTCAAAAAGCAAATCCATCATCGAGTTCAGGAGTGGAGAGCCGAAGTCTGGGAAGACCGCATGAGCACTCTACAACTCCGAAATACAGACGACTGGAAACTAATTAAAAATCTGCGACGCACGAAACAACACAAACCGGCATTACTACACAACAACAATCTCATCTTTGACGCCTTTAGCCAGGCAGAACTTTTCGCAGCCACATATGAACAACAAAATACAATAGATCCTCTTGAAAACCAACAACCCGACATTTTACAATATCAGCAACATGTAACGACTACAGCCCAGAATATACGCCAGACACCTCCGCGCGATCTACCAGAACTAACCACTCCAGCTGAAATAAAAACAATTATAAACCGACTTGGAACAAACTCCGCTCCTGGACCGGACCTCATATCCAACATTCATCTCCAGAACCTGCCAAGAAAACCTCTTGTCCTGCTAACCAGAATTATCAACGCCTGCCTAATCAACCACTACTTTCCTCAAGCATGGAAGATTTCAAAAATAGTACCGATACCTAAACCTGGAAAAGACCTGAAGAAACCGCAAAACTATAGACCGATAAGTTTACTCCCTACAATGTCCAAGCTCTTAGAACGAATCCTACTACCAAGAATCAGACAACCTTTACTCGACGGCAACATTATCCGTCAAGAACAATTCGCTTTTCAAGAAAAACTATCAGCAGAACTCCAGATCCTACGCATTACTGAACACATCACCAAAAACATGAACCTATCCCGATATACAGCCGCAATATTCCTAGATGTTGAAAAGGCATATGACAAAGTGTGGAAAGATAACCTCATTACAAAATTAAAAGACCACACGGACATACCCGAATGTTACATCAAAATCATCGACAGTTTCTTACATGATCGAAGATGTTTTGTGCAGATTGACAACAAACGATCAGATCAAAAAACATTACAGGAAGGAATACCGCAGGGTTCGGTGCTTTCCCCGACCCTATTCACAGTATACGTCAACGACATACCAAAAACTGAAACTTCAATAATAGCACAATTTGCAGACGACACGGCACTCCTAGAAACACACCGACGACTAACAACGACAATAAGCAGACTTCAACAACAAGTGGACCTCACAGAAAAATGGGCCAAACGAAACAGAATCAAACTAAACCCGGAGAAGACAGTTGCCATACTATTCACACGCCGTCGACCACAGATCCACGACCAAATTGAGCTACACGGAACACGAATACCTTGGACAACATCTGTTAAATACCTTGGAGTGACAATAGACAACAAAATGCTATTCAAGCAGCATATAGAACAGAAACGTTTACGAATATCAAGAACTATTCATGCAATTTACCCTCTCTTGGCCAGCAAGGAAATGTTCCAACGCACTAAACTAAACATATACAAAGCAATAGTAATACCCATGATGCTCTACGGCTGCTCGTCGTGGGGCATAACAAGCAGAACAAATAGGAAACCACTACAAACATTGCAAAATAGATGCCTAAAGCTAATCCTTAATGCGCCATGGTGGACAAGAACAAATCGCATACATGAAGAACTTAATATGCCAACCGTCGACACTCAAATCATCACCACAACAAGAAGACTAATCGAGAAAATTCAAAGGCTCAGACCTACCACGCAACAATTACAGGATCTAGCAACGGTACAACCAGCCCACTGGCAAAAGATAAGAGTGCCACTCTCCATCCTGCAAGACAACTAAGAGAGGTATAAATCAACAGAACAGGTCAATCAGAACAACGAAGATTCAACAAAATATAAAAATACCAAGAATATGGGTCTAAAGGACCGATATACTGCGCCCAAAGGCTCACCAACGAAAACAAGGTGTCCCATTTGTGTTAAATAAATGGTGTCCCCACTGAGCAAACCTACCTCACACACTTGAGGGGCCAACCTCCTCCGGAGGTAGTACCCTTGCCATCGCACAACACACACAAAAAAAAAAAAAAAAAAAAAAAAAAAAAAAAAAAAAAAAAAAAAAAAAAAAAAAAAAAAAAAAAAAAAAAAAATGCGTCGAGGCGGCTATTCCTCTGCTGTGCGCTCCGCTCGCTGCGTGTCTCCTCTCGCTCTCGCTGCTCGCTGTGTGTTAACGCGCGTCGTCGAAATGGCAGATCAGGCGGCTACGAACGAGACTGCTGCGGCACCCGCCGCCACCGGCACTACGAAGAAGGCAAAGTCTGCGTCGTCTGCGAAGAAGCCGCGCGCCAAGCCTGCGCACCCGCGCACCTCTGAGATGGTGACGGCCGCCATCAAGAGTCTGAAGGAGCGCGGCGGATCGTCGCTGCAGGCGATCAAGAAGTACATTGCCGCGCACTACAAGCTGGACGCGGAGAAGCTGGCGCCGTTTATCAAGAAGTACCTCAAGTCGGCCGTGGTGGCGGGCGAGCTGGTGCAGACGAAGGGGAAGGGCGCGTCCGGCTCTTTCAAGCTTGCCGGCGCCGGCGGCGGGGCGGCTGAGGGCGGCAAGGCTCGTGCTGGCGGTGCCAAGAAGAAGCGCGCCGCTCCGGCCAGCAAGGAGAAGAAGGGCGCCCGTGCGGCCGGCGCAAAGAAGGCTGGTGGCGTGAAGGCGGCGACTGGTCGGAAGGCGGGCGCCGCCAAGAAGGCGTCTGCGGCGTCGGCCGCTCCCGCCGGTGCGAAGAAGGCGGCTGCTGCCAAGCCGGCCAAGGCCAAGTCGCCGTCGAAGGCGAAGAAGGCCGCCAAGGTTCCGACGAAGAAGCCGAAGGCGCCGCGCCCGAAGAAGGCGACGACGCCGTCTAAGGCGAAGGCTTCGCCCAAGAAGAAGAAGTAGAGAGGAATGGGAAAGGAAGGGTTGGCGGTTGACTCCGTCGTCCGCACCCCCCGTCCCCGTCGTCTAGTGGCGCGCAACAGACGCGCGGCCCAAAACGGCCCTTCTCAGGGCCATCAAAGCACGTCGGGAAGGTTTTGATTGTCGTGTTTGTGTTGCGGTGTGGTTGTGTCGTCTGGCGTTTCTGTATGCCCGTGTGTGGATACTGTTTGCGTGCCGTGGTGGTTGGATTGCGGGGGGGGGGTCGGTGGCGGGTGCGGGCGGCGGTAGCGGTTTTGTCGTTGCGGTTGATTGTCGCCGTTTTTTTTTTTTGGTCGCGGCCGGCCGACGGTTGGTTTTGTGTCATGTTGTTTGAATACTTTGGTTGGCCTGCCTGCCGTCTTCTCGGATGTGTCTTGTCTTGTGTGTGTGTTCTTGCAACGGGGGCGGGGGACGTTGAGATGTGGAAAGGGTCGGTGGCGTTGGACGTGCCTGGCTTTTTGTTTCGTTTTCTTTTCGAAACGAAGCGGCGGCCGGCCGTGTGGTTGACGGCGTCGGCCGATGGGTATTGTGCGCTTTGAGCGCCGCGCCGGGGAGGCATGATGTTGATTGTTGCGCGCGCCAGCAAGCTGGCAGGGGAGAGCGGCTGTGGCGGACGGACGGGAAGTGGAAGTGGTGTTTTGTCTTTGGTTCTGTGGTTGTGGGGCGAGAGGCGACCGACAAAGTTTGCTCGCGACGGAGTGATGTTAGTGGCCCTTAAAAGGGCCGTTTTGTTTGTTGCGTGCGTGGGCGGTGCCCAGCGGCTGGCGCGGTGTTTAGGCGCGCTCGCCGCGGATGCGGCGCGCGAGCTGGATGTCCTTGGGCATGATGGTGACGCGCTTGGCGTGGATTGCGCACAGGTTGGTGTCTTCGAAGAGGCCGACGAGGTAGGCCTCGCTGGCCTCCTGCAGGGCCATGACCGCGGAGCTCTGGAAGCGCAGGTCGGTCTTGAAGTCCTGGGCGATCTCGCGCACTAGGCGCTGGAATGGCAGCTTGCGGATGAGCAGCTCTGTGCTCTTCTGGTAGCGCCTGATTTCTCGCAGGGCGACGGTGCCCGGCCTGTAGCGGTGGGGCTTCTTGACGCCGCCGGTGGCGGGCGCGCTCTTCCTCGCCGCCTTGGTGGCGAGCTGTTTGCGCGGCGCCTTTCCGCCGGTGGACTTGCGGGCCGTTTGCTTTGTGCGGGCCATAGCGGTAGCGGTTAGCGGAGCGGCGTGGAGGCGAGCGAGGTGCTGCGTCGGGTGCTGCCTTGACGACACGGGCGCGCGCCAGCCACCGTGGTGCGCTTATATGCCCTCGGTTGCGCGTGGTGGGGGGAGGGCGGGCCAGAGTCTATATAGGGGGGCTGGCGCGTGCGCCGGGCGCAGACCGTAGCCGACTCGCTAGCGCCGGGTGAGGAGCCAGCCGCTGCAGCAGACGCTTTGCTTGCCTTGAGCTTTTTGAGGATTTAGAAGAGATGACTGGCCGCGGCAAGGGAGGAAAGGGGCTCGGCAAGGGTGGCGCCAAGCGGCACCGCAAGGTGTTGCGCGACAACATCCAGGGCATCACGAAGCCCGCGATCCGCCGCCTGGCTCGCAGGGGCGGCGTGAAGCGCATCTCTGGTCTGATCTACGAGGAGACCCGCGGAGTGCTGAAGGTGTTCCTGGAGAACGTGATCCGCGACGCGGTGACGTACACTGAGCACGCCAAGCGCAAGACTGTGACGGCCATGGACGTGGTGTACGCCCTGAAGAGGCAGGGGCGCACCCTGTACGGTTTCGGCGGTTAGGCGCGTCGCAGCCGGTGTGCTGTGCCGCGTTGGCCTTCCCGCGGCCGTGGGAGAGACGAAAACGGCCCTTTTCAGGGCCACCACACTGTTCGGAAATTGAAAAGTGCGAAAGAGTCTGTGTTGTTGCTGCGTGTGTTGCCTGCCTGCCTTGTTTCTTTCATTCTTCATTTCGTTTGCGTTTGACTGACGTGACGTGACTGGGAGAAAGGAAAGGAAGCGGGTCTTGTGGCTGTGTGTGTGTGTGTGTGTGTGTGTGTGTGTGTGTGTGTGTGTGTGTGCGTGCGCGCGCGCGCGAGAGAGGGCGTTGTGTGTTTGTTTTGTTTATCGATCGATGGAGACGCCGGGCTGTGTGTTGTTGTTGTTGTTGTTGTTGTTGTTGTGCGAGAGGCGGTGAATATTTGCGTGGTTTTGGCTGTGTGTTTGCGGCGGCGTTGGAGTTGCCGAGGCAAGGCGTGCCCATAGGCGGCCGGATCAGCTGTTTCGTTTGTATGGGGCGCGCGGGAGTGGAGGGCGGTGTGTCGACACGCTCGTTTAACAGTTGGTGATTATTGCTGTCGTTGTCGTTTGGAAGGCGACTGTGCGTGCGTGGAGGTGCTTGAGGCAAACGAAAAACAAAAGAGAAACGTGTGTGTGGCCACACGGGCTGTGGACGACAAGATGGCGGCGGCTCTTCTTGTTGTTCTTCTCTCTTTCCTTTAGTCCTCTACCGTTAGAGGGGGAGTTGGTGGAGGTTATTGTCGCCTGTGGACATTTGCTCCTCTTTTCTGTGTGTTGTTCTTATCTTTGGTAGTGTGCTTTTTCGGACGTTGCTGTTTGTTGAGAGTGATTATGTGTTCTGTTTGTGCTACTGCTGGAGTAGCGACTCGGGTCTTGCACATCTGTCCCTGTGGTGTTCATATTGCCCAAGGGTCAAGACGTAATAGTCATTTTCTGAATTCCGCGCGGTGGCGTAGAACGCTTGTGCCAGGGCGCGGAATCGTGTTGTGGGTGGTTGTAGGCAGGTCTGCCGCGGGGACGTGTAAGGCCCGTCGTAGAGCGCTCTGCTTTGGACCCTTCTGTAGGCGATGCATCGTCGACCTGGCTGCATAGCCCCTATAGAGGGCGCGCATATTTCCAGTATCGCTACCCCTGTTGCGGGGTCGAGGGAACAGGGGTACAGGATCTGCATCCTGGCGTGAGCGTTTGTGCCAAGTTGCCCTATGTGACACTTCGATGTCAGGCGTGACACCGAGGTACCTCGCAGAATATCTGCCCCTGCAATCGTAGCAGTTGGTATGGTCTTCTTGCCGGCGGCGGCTGTGGAAGTGAAGTTAAGTTAAAGTAAAGTAAAGTAAAGCAAAGCGCGGCGAGGACGACTGAAATTTTGCTTTGGACGTAGGTTTGTGTGGTGGCCCTGAAAAGGGCCGATTGTTGTGAGCCGAGCCGGGCCGGCAAAGCGCGTTGCGTGCAGGGGAGCACGCAGCGCTGCTGGGCGGCGGGTCCGCGTGCCGATTGCCTGGCCTCTCTGTTTAGGCCTTCTTCTCGGTCTTCTTTGGCAGCAGGACGGCCTGGATGTTGGGCAGGACACCACCCTGTGCGATGGTGACGCCCGACAGGAGCTTGTTGAGCTCCTCGTCGTTGCGGATGGCAAGCTGCAGGTGGCGCGGGATGATGCGCGTCTTCTTGTTGTCGCGGGCCGCGTTTCCGGCCAGCTCGAGCACCTCAGCCGCGAGGTACTCCATGACGGCGGCGAGGTAGACGGGCGCCCCGGCGCCGACGCGCTCGGCGTAGTTTCCCTTGCGCAGGAGGCGGTGGATTCTGCCGACCGGGAACTGGAGCCCGGCCCTGCTTGAGCGGGACTTTGACTTGCCCTTGACTTTGCCTCCCTTTCCGCGTCCGGACATGGCGATGCGCTGTGGTGTAAAAAAACGAGACGAGACGAAGGACGGTGCGAGCCGCAGCGAGTCGAGCAGCGGAGTGGCGGCGCCGCCAGGGGTGGGGGTCCTTTATGCTCTCGGGTGCGGCGGCCGGTTGCGCTCGCGGCCCATTGGTCGGCGGCCGCAACGGGGCGAGCTGGTAAAGGTGCGGCGGCGGGGCGCGCTGGGTGCCACTGTGTGGGGAGACGCTGACTAGAGCGGAGCGCTTGCTGCTGGTGTTGCTGCCGTACGTTCTTGTTTGTTTGCGATGCCGCCCAAGACTAGCGGGAAGGCCGCCAAGAAGGCTGGCAAGGCGCAGAAGAACATTTCGAAGGGCGACAAGAAGAAGAAGCGCAAGAGGAAGGAGAGCTATGCCATCTACATCTACAAGGTGCTGAAGCAGGTGCACCCTGACACGGGCATCTCGTCGAAGGCGATGAGCATCATGAACAGCTTCGTGAACGACATTTTCGAGCGCATCGCGGCCGAGGCGTCTCGCCTGGCGCACTACAACAAGCGCTCGACCATCACGTCCCGCGAGATCCAGACCGCTGTGCGGCTGTTGCTGCCTGGCGAGCTGGCCAAGCACGCCGTGAGCGAGGGCACGAAGGCGGTGACCAAGTACACGAGCTCCAAGTAAGGAGGTGGCTCTGGAATGGAAGGAGATCCTCCGTTGCGAGAGCGGCAAAACGGCCCTTTTCAGGGCCACCAAATGGCCTTTGCGGGAAGGGCGGAATTGTTGTTGTTGTTGTTTTTGTTTTGTTTTGTGTGTGAGTGGGTGGACGGTGGCAATAGCTACCGCTTTGGTTGCGACGCGACGGGGTGGGGTGGCCGATGCGATGAATAATTTGATTGTTTATGGGGCGCGTCGCGTGTCGCGTGTTGCGGGGTGCGGCCACGGTGTGACGTGGAATGGAGGCACGTGCGCACAAGTCGTTGTCTGCGAGGGGGGGGGGGGGGAAGTGCGATCGGTGATGTGCCCTTTGGATGGAGGTGCCGGTTAGTTACGTGACGGGTGGAAACGACACGCGATTGTTGGGAATGTCAGTGTGTAACGACGGCCGTTTGCGGGTCGGTTTGCACGCCATATATGGCGAGGGTGAAATGTGTCTGTAAATGCAGCGTGGAGGCGTGTGAGTGACGTTTAAATGTGAACGCGCATTGAGACACACCACTGTGTATTGCATTGTACGGGCGACACGCACGATGATATGTACCTTTCCCCCGACTCTGATTTCGATAGTCGTGTCTGACCGACTGTGTCTGCTTGTGTGCGTACGACGCACGCACACCGACGTCGTCATTGAAGATGCATGCTCGCGTGTCCAGTGCAGTACAGTAGAGTAAGCGCGACGCTAGAAGACGACGGTCGCTTTGGCGAATGTGCGTACACGTGTTTGTGTGTATGTCGGTGATGTGGTCCGATCCGTCGCCTCTGGGAAACTGTCGATCGGCGCGGTACACCGGACGTCTTGAACACCCGTCATACCGTCATACCGTCATACCGTTGGTACACCGTCGCGCTGAGAACGGTTACCGAAAGGTGAACGAACCTCTGATCGGTCGAATGTCTGGGCAGAACGTGAGGAGAGAATGGTGGAGGAAAGGACAGAGGGGAAAAAACAAATATATATATAGAGAGAGAGAGAGAGAGAGAGAGAGAGAGAGAGAGAAAACGGAAAAAAAACCAAACAAAACGGAGAAACGCAGTGTAGAGCAACGGAACGTTCCCGTGTCGGAGGTGTATTGTAGCCGCACTGAAATGCGCGTAACGGCGCGGCGGCAAGTGTCTGCCGTGGTGAACGTTACCTTTGACGGCTGAATTGTGCGTTGCGTTGCTTTGCTTTCCCGGATGTGTATGTAACGTAACGTTCGTTGAGATGGTTCTGAGGAAGAATGTACGACAGTGCCCGTGCCGTCTATGTTCGTGTGCAAAGCCATTGTGTGTGTGTGTGTGTGTGTGTGTGTTGTTTTGAGAATTGCGTCCGGGAATGGCGGTGGGCGTGCCCTGCATGTGGCCCGGAAGGCTGTTCGTTTCGCGGTAGTGTGTGGACAGGGGAGGGGCACGCGTAACGCTGCTGGCATGGCATGGCATGGCATTCGGGAGATGGGAGGGGGCAAACGAAGAAAACAAGACGCGGAGGCTATAAAGACGGGGAGGGGCGCGGTGTGGGTGGCTTGCGCTGCGCTCGGCTGGCGCGTGCGGCGTTGTTTTTGTGCAAAAGAAGAGAAAACGAATGGGTTGCCGGGAGGGGGCCGTTGTGGTGTAGCCGCAGACGCGGCTGTCAGTGAACGTGGTGAGACCGAGGGATGCGGGAGGGGCGGGGGCGGGGAAGACGCTAGAAGAAGGAGAAAAACGCTGCTGCAACCAACATAAAATGAGGCCCTTTGTAACCTGCCAGCAACAAAACAACAACAAAAAAAAAAAAAGGCGTCTATCAACATTGAATGTAAATGGAAATGGACCCAAGTGTAACCTCCCCGCACAAATAGTCGTAAGTAAGTGAGTGAGTGAGTGAGTGAGTGAGTGAGTGAGTGAATGATGATAAAAATGTGCCAGAATGTTGTTAACGTCCCTAGAAAATGAACGAACGAAGATTGATGAGAAACGCGCGATAATATGATGAATGGAAATAATGAACCATGAACATCTCAACAGACATAATTGAAAACCCGATAAACGTTGTAAGGGCAGCGCTGGCTGACCTTCGGCCCTGTGTATTCTGAAACGCCCCCCTTTGAACAACAATGTATACAAAACTGTGCTTAAACTGACACACAATATTTTGAGCGCAACGCAATCTGACTATCAAAGATCCCTGCAAAAGAATGGCCCTGAGTAACATTAAAGTACACCTGTCGGAAATCACTTACCTCACAAAAATCTTCATTACTCGAACTACTGCAATACAGCGAGCACCACTGCTGCCAGCTAAATAAGAGATTCCAAACTACGGAGGGCACTAACTACCGATAGGGATAGTTAGCAAAGTAAAGATGTTTAATAGAGAACAACAAACAATGTATTTACCCTTAATATCATCACCAGTCATAATATATGTAATTTGAAACGTCCGCCATCTCTGTCCTCACATGCACCAGTGCTGGCGGCTCACCCCTAACTGCGCAACGCTACGCGCTGTTCACATCCAGCTATAGCAGTTCATGACAACAACAATGCAAACTAGCCACAGACTGCACACAGCACAGGCAGTGATTTTCACGCGGAGCGCTACGTGGCATTACCAATATAAAAATCTAAACAAACAGCGTACGTACAAATTAGAATAAAAAGAGCAAAAGATCGTTACGTCAAAAAAAAAAAAAAAAAAAACAAAAAAGACAAAAGAGAAAAAACAAACTGCATCTATATGTGCTCTTAACTGTAGATACCTGTACACAGCGTCGTGCAATGAATGCCGGCTCACATTTAATTTTGATTGTTGGAGGAAATGCGTAGGAAATATTATTTAAATGGAAATGAATGGTTGTACTTTAAAAAAGTTTGTTTGGAAACAAAGTATTATTGGGGCATTTTGTTGTGAAGAAAATAGTTACAATTGACATACAGTATTAGATTTGCGCAATGCAGCTTCATTACCTTACCTGTAATAACAGTATGCATCGTCCCGAACGGAGACCAGAGTCGCGAGAAGAGCACGCCGCCGCCCGCTCAGTACAACCGTCCACTCGCTAATACTGTCGACTGACTACTACCTCTCCCGACCCGCCACATATAGATGACAACTGTTCCTGCCGACCCGCTACGTGCTACTAGTGTCGTGTGGCGCAGACTAGCGACGATAAGAAACGCTCTGGTCAGAGATTGTGTCGTGCCTCGCCATCGCTGGTAATGAGTACATACGTGTTTCAGCGCGCGTACCGGAAGACGCAGTGCGGAGCCAGAGACTGTGTTGTCGAGGCCGTCGACGCAGTGCATGTCGGTCGGTCGAGTGCGTGCGGGAGGGCAGAGAGGCAGCGTCGGCACGGAGATGCACGCACGGGGGCTGCGGCGTGGCGCGTTTGCGGTAGGCGCCTTTGGTGGCAACGGCCGGGACAAGCAGCGGTGTATGGTGTGGTGCGGGCCGGACAGGGGCGGAGGAGGAGGAGGAGGCGGCGCGACGATGGCATTGGGGCGGAAACGGGGACGGGGACGGCGACGGCGGATGTTGAGAGGCGTCACGCGCGGACCGACACAGACGCACAGATAGATAGGTAGGAAGAAGAAGAAGGGGCGGCTGGTGAGTGAGTGCAATTTAGGCGGTAGACACAAGAGGTCGGCACGGCATTTGCGTGATGTGGCGTTGTGACGGGGTGTGCTCGCTTGCCTCGTTTTGTTGATGCGCGCAGGAAGATGTGCAGAGCAGCGGCGGGCGGCTCGGCTCGGTTCGGTTTGGCCCGGCGGGCCGCGCTGTTGTCGCGGACGTGAGCGCCCCCTGGCGGGTGGCCGGAGGCGGCGCGGCGTGTTGGACGTGTGGCTGGCGGCAGTGCACAATTGCGAGTGGCTGGCGGTGTGGCGGTTGGCGCGTCGGGCGGCCGAGAGAGAGGAGAGGTATGTGTTTGCGGGCGCCTTTGCTGCGCGGCGTCGTGCAGGGCGGGCGGGCGGGCGCCTGTCGACTGTGTGTGTGTGTGTGTGTGTGTGTGTGTGTGTGGCGAATTGGCGGCGTTGTGCTCCGGCCGAAGGCGTCTGGAGAGGAGAGTTGGTCGTGATGTCATGTCGCGCCGTGTCATGTTTGCGAAACGGCTGCCGAGAGGTGTGGTGGTAGCGAGCCGGTCGGTGTCGGTGCGATGGGAATGTGCGTTTGGCGGTTTCGGTGTGCTTTTTGCGGCGTGAGAGTGGGGCGGGCGGGCAGGCTTGCTGTTGTTGGTTCCTTGTGTCTTGTGTGTAGCTTGATGGCAACGTGGAAGGGCGCCGGTTTCGAGCCGTGCGTGTGGTTGTCGACGTTGACTGGTTGGGGTGTGCCGTTGCACGTGCATGTTTGGGTCGTTGGTGTGGTTTTGGCTGGCTGGCTGGCTGGCTGGCTGTGTGTGTGTACGACGGGAAGGGGGAGGCGGCGGTGGATAGTGCAGTAGTTGTGTCGTTGGCACGGGCGTCGGGTGCGGCTGTGCGTAGTGGCGGAAAGGTGTCGGTTGCGGGAAGCGAGGCCGTCGTTGGCGGTGTCGCGTGCCTTCGTGAATCGAGTGGGGGCGGGGAAAGGAGCAGCGTGCCGCTGCGTCGTGGCCGTTAGCCAGAGGCTGTGCTTTGATAGTTTTGTGGACGGTTCGTGCGAGGCGATTTGTTGCCTGCCCTATGTTTGTTTGTTTGTTGTTTTGGAGACGACGACTGGTTGGTGGCGTGCGCGCGAGCGAAGTGGCGGTGTGCGTTTCCCGTGTCGACTGCCGGCCGGCGACAGGTGCGCCGTCGGTGGGGTGGGTGGCCGGCACAAGTAGGGGCGGCGGCGTCGTTGCGGTGTGTTTGTGTTGTCGGCGACAGCTGTTTGTGCGGTGCGTGTGAATGGTGGTGCAAACGTGTGCTGGCGTTGAGGCTGCGACCGCGGCGTGTTGTTGGTTGATGTTGAACAGCGGCTGTGTGCGGTGGTGGTGTTGCCGCACGTGCATCCGGCCCGGCGCGGAAAGCGCAGTTGCGGCGGCCCTTCGGTGCCAGCCACGTCGCGTGAGCGGCGGGTTGCTCTGGTCGACACGTGGTGCTCTGGTTTGTTGTTTGGTGCCCTTTGGCCGGTGGGTGGTCCGTGTGTCTCGGTATCTGGTCGTGGTCGTGCTGCCCGTTTGTCGGCGTTGTCCTGTGGCTTCGCTTTTGTTTTTGCGGCGTGCCGACGACCCGACGCGACCTTTACACCCAAAGTGTGGCGCCCGAAGGTGAACCAACGTCGTAATCCGACCTGGGCGCTTAAGCTCTAAGCCTAAGCTGAGCGAACCGAACCTGTAGCGTTGCGTAGCGTGAGGTGCGGTGAGGTCAGCCTCAGCGCCAAGTAAGCCAAGCTGTCCGGCCGTGAGGTGGGTGGGTAGGTAGGTGCGGCTGCTGCGGCCACCTGACGCCCGACGTGTGTTTGAATGCTTAACCTAAGTTTGAGGCTTAACCTAACCCAAGTGGCCTTAACCTAACCTAACCTAACCTAACCTCTGACGCCCGACGTGTGTTTGAATGCTTAACCTAAGTTTGACGCTTAACCTAACACCGACCCTTAACCTAACCGAGGTGCCCCTAACCTAACCTTAATGTAACGTAACCTAACCTAACCTCTGACGCCTGACGTGTGTTTTGAATGCTTAACCTAACCCAAGTGCCCTTAACCTAACCCACGTCCACCGAACCTAACCGAGACGTGTGAACCTAATGTCTAACTCGTAACGCGTGATGTTGGCTGTCGTGTGTGCTGACGGCAGATTGGGTTGGTCTGTAGTTGCGGATTCGGGTTTGCCTCGGGCGAGGGGTTGGCTCGTAAGCGGCGAGGGGCGCTCCGGCGGAGCATGTTGCTTTGCAGGCGGCGCCCGTTTTTGCGGCGGGCACAATTGAAATTGTTGGGAAACGAACGAAAGGGCTGTGAATGTTGGCGGGCGAGAGGAGGAGGACGTGGCCCGACGGCTGCGGGCCGATCGGGAAACGGTGGGAGGGCGATGGGGCGGCGGAGGTGCGTTTGCACGGCCGTCATCGCCGCACGCCTCCGCTTGTGTGGCTGTGGCGCCGGCCGCGCTGGCCGGGCTGCCGCGGCGACGGTGCGGGGCTTTTGCCGAAGGTTTGGCCATTGTGGCCGGTCGCCGGCTGGGGCTGTGGGGGCGGCATTTGGGCGTGGGCGGCGATTCTCGGCGGGCCGACCCAGGCTGTAGCGCGCGGTGGCTGCAGTTTGGCCGTGGTTTGCGGCGCTGCCGTGGCGACTGGTTGGCGACTGTGGTGTGGCTGTGTGTAGCCCCATCCTCGGTGGTTTGAAAGGCGCGGGGTGGTTGTGGCGCAGGTGTGGGGCTGCTCCGCACAGGCTGTCGGACGTTGGGCGGTAGCAAGCGCGGGAGCGCGGGCGGCGGCGCGCGCGGCAAGAAGTGGCGGCCGCTCTCTCGGCCGTCCGCGCCCGCCCGCGACACTGGCTGGGCCTGTGCGTCGAGGCGGCTATTCCTCTGCTGTGCGCTCCGCTCGCTGCGTGTCTCCTCTCGCTCTCGCTGCTCGCTGTGTGTTAACGCGCGTCGTCGAAATGGCAGATCAGGCGGCTACGAACGAGACTGCTGCGGCACCCGCCGCCACCGGCACTACGAAGAAGGCAAAGTCTGCGTCGTCTGCGAAGAAGCCGCGCGCCAAGCCTGCGCACCCGCGCACCTCTGAGATGGTGACGGCCGCCATCAAGAGTCTGAAGGAGCGCGGCGGATCGTCGCTGCAGGCGATCAAGAAGTACATTGCCGCGCACTACAAGCTGGACGCGGAGAAGCTGGCGCCGTTTATCAAGAAGTACCTCAAGTCGGCCGTGGTGGCGGGCGAGCTGGTGCAGACGAAGGGGAAGGGCGCGTCCGGCTCTTTCAAGCTTGCCGGCGCCGGCGGCGGGGCGGCTGAGGGCGGCAAGGCTCGTGCTGGCGGTGCCAAGAAGAAGCGCGCCGCTCCGGCCAGCAAGGAGAAGAAGGGCGCCCGTGCGGCCGGCGCAAAGAAGGCTGGTGGCGTGAAGGCGGCGACTGGTCGGAAGGCGGGCGCCGCCAAGAAGGCGTCTGCGGCGTCGGCCGCTCCCGCCGGTGCGAAGAAGGCGGCTGCTGCCAAGCCGGCCAAGGCCAAGTCGCCGTCGAAGGCGAAGAAGGCCGCCAAGGTTCCGACGAAGAAGCCGAAGGCGCCGCGCCCGAAGAAGGCGACGACGCCGTCTAAGGCGAAGGCTTCGCCCAAGAAGAAGAAGTAGAGAGGAATGGGAAAGGAAGGGTTGGCGGTTGACTCCGTCGTCCGCACCCCCCGTCCCCGTCGTCTAGTGGCGCGCAACAGACGCGCGGCCCAAAAACGGCCCTTCTCAGGGCCATCAAAGCACGTCGGGAAGGTTTTGATTGTCGTGTTTGTGTTGCGGTGTGGTTGTGTCGTCTGGCGTTTCTGTATGCCCGTGTGTGGATACTGTTTGCGTGCCGTGGTGGTTGGATTGCGGGGGGGGGGTCGGTGGCGGGTGCGGGCGGCGGTAGCGGTTTTGTCGTTGCGGTTGATTGTCGCCGTTTTTTTTTTTTTGGTCGCGGCCGGCCGACGGTTGGTTTTGTGTCATGTTGTTTGAATACTTTGGTTGGCCTGCCTGCCGTCTTCTCGGATGTGTCTTGTCTTGTGTGTGTGTTCTTGCAACGGGGGCGGGGGACGTTGAGATGTGGAAAGGGTCGGTGGCGTTGGACGTGCCTGGCTTTTTGTTTCGTTTTCTTTTCGAAACGAAGCGGCGGCCGGCCGTGTGGTTGACGGCGTCGGCCGATGGGTATTGTGCGCTTTGAGCGCCGCGCCGGGGAGGCATGATGTTGATTGTTGCGCGCGCCAGCAAGCTGGCAGGGGAGAGC
>NW_026046377.1:0-16853 GCF_023864275.1 Schistocerca cancellata | reverse complement strand
TATGAGATGAAATTAAAAAAAAATTAAACAGATTCACCGCTAGTTCGCAAATGCCTTCATCGCCTCGCTAGTACGGACGACCTCCAGATTCAGCTGTTGACAAAAGTTTGCTACCGACGCTTCCTCCTTTCCCAAACAGAGCAGGGCACACAGCGAGAGGTGAATAACGTACACAGAAATGAATGACTTCGTTAAATATACTGATATCAGCTGTCTTTTTTTTTCCTTTCTGGTCTCACTATAAAGCTACGGCACAAGAGTAACACACGCTGTGTGACGTGGTGGTTGTACGTGCAGGAACGGTAAAGTATAATCTGCTGGAAGTAAGAGGTGCTATCAGTTTCTTCTGACCAGAAGGCAAAGTAGCTGCAGATGTTACCAATACTGACTAAACTGAAAGCAGCAAAATACTTCCTCCAGAACCACATCTTCACTGGCTCCAAAACTGTAATAGCAACTGGAAGTTTCGATGTTTACGTCGAGGCATCGGTCTGGAAGAAACAGAAGTGCCGTAGTATGCATTATTCATGCAACAGACGCTTTGTTACGCCAAAGTCAGTGTATCAATGACAAATTAAAACTTCTAGTAGTAGACAGTGGTTCTAGTACGGCAACTGTGTTTCCTGTAAGTGGGTCACAGTTTTCAAAGATTACGTACATGTATGACTGGCGCCAGTTTCTACTACAGTCTTCTAGTAAGGACCATTTAAACACGACGGAGAGTGCACAAAGCGTTTTGTAGAAGCAGATATTAATGAGTAATTTACTCTGTGTCGTCATCAAGGCAACTCTGATATTGATTTGACACGTGGCCGGAATGTGTGAGATGTCGCAGAACTACTTTGCGGAGGAAGATGCAACTACAACGATAACACGGAGGAATCTTTTGGAACACTGAACGTATCGTCTTGGTGAACAGGGGATGAGGTAGGGGCTGCATATGTGGGTTGTGACAATCTCCCGTAATAAACAGGACGGGAGTGTGGATGTTATAACGTCACGGTTGTGTATCATGGAACGCCATGTGTATGGAACATATGTAAATTTTCCACAGTATGTCTACACATCTGCATATGCGTTTCTAGGGCTGGGCTGACAGCGATGAGTTCCCGCGCTTGCCGACCATCACAAAGACACGTGAAACAAAAGTCGTTACAGTTTGCCCACTGACAGATCACTGAGGAATGTTTGGACACTCTTTCAAAAGGGAGACTTTCAACCCAAATGACAAACTCTACGAATGGCCAGAATTTTTGACACGACAGAATGTTAATCTCTAACCCAGTGTTATGAATTTACTCTACAAGCAACGTTTTCTGGTACAACACGCTTCTTATCTCGATATTGTGTCTGCATCTGTACTAGATCAAGCACAAGTCGTAGCTTTTTATTCCGTCTAAAAATAGGGCGTTACGGATGTCACTTCTTATAGCATAATGCCACACATGAGACGTAGTCGTCAGGAATGGCCACAAAACTATATGCATCCCGCCAACCGATTCTGTGGAAGCGGCCAGCTAAATGAGCCACAGTGCAACAATAACAGGAATTGCTCGCATTACTGTAAGTGTGCCATTTGTGAAAATAAGGAGATGACAGGACATTGTTTGAAACGTTTGCTGTCGTTCCACGTGGCCAAACGTAACAAGGATAGTTACCGCATTAACGTCGCGAATGTTTGGAAAAGTAGGTTAACTGAATTGGTAGATGTGTGCCATTAATACAAAAAGATCAGCTGTTGAAGTCAGTACTTGATTCCAGTTACAGATAATGTAACCGTCTAATCCATTTGGCTTCCAACTTGAACACGGCAAGGATGGACGAATGCTCCGTGTATGTGAGTATTTCTATGGTCGAACCTATGAAACGTGGTGTGTGTTCACAGTTTCACATACGCCAGCGAGGAGCATACAACGCATTCGAGCACCGTAAACCAAAGTTGTGGCGGCCTTCGTTCTCGCGGTAGCCGCCACCCAGCTACACGACAAAATAATACCGCTGGCGCAACCTTTTTCCTTTTCTTTGCATTTTCAGTGAATTAATTGTTGATTTGAATGTGGTCGTCTTCCTCTCGTGTGCAGTGTGTAAAGGCCCTCGACAAATGCTTTTCTATCTGTTACCATTTAACGAATGCAATTCGTAGAAACACAAGGCGAACGGCTAGGCACGTAGGCAGGAAGTAATACAGGCTCTCACACTGAATTTTAATTTCACATCGATACAAAGCCGACGATGCTGTCCACTTCCTAATTACATCATCATAAACGATGTCTGGTGAGAACATATTCGCTAATTCTACGTACCCGACTAAGACTTGGCCTTGACTCTAGAGCAATTTTTCTACCCATTATACGTCATCAAAACGGTGGAGTGCAAATACGTTCCAGCTCTAACCGCTTCGCATATTCCGCACAACGCGTGTCATCCACGTCAGCATAATAAAACAGCATCATTGAGTTATTTGGCTTGGATAAAAACGTTTTGACGGTGCTTTTTTTACGGTTTTCTTTACATGTTTACCGGGATATTTTTTTCACTCAATCGCATCCTTCTCGGGAGTGTAGGGTAAAACCAGCTGGCGGCAGCTGTGACAGAAGGCCATCCACGAATGTGCGGAGTGCGAAACAGCAGAGTCGAGATGCGTTACAGTGGTACAACTGGCCAGCGACCAGGAGTGTGACTCACACGTGGGAACGGACACGCGTCTCGCAACTGGAGGGATACGGGAGATCCCGCCGTGGGCAGACATGCGTCTTGTGGGGATCCACTCTCAAAAATGGCTCTGAGCACTATGGGACTCAACTGCTGAGGTCATTAGTCCCCTAGAACTTAGAACTAGTTAAACCTAACTAACCTAAGGACATCACAAACATCCATGCCCGAGGCAGGATTCGAACCTGCGACCGTAGCGGTCTTGCGGTTCCAGACTGCAGCGCCTTTAACCGCACGGCCACTTCGGCCGGCGATCCACTCTCATTTCGGTGATGAACACTTGCATCTGAATTTTTCTCCCGTTTTCGCTTATTTCAGAAAAGCGCCATTACTCGCGGGAGAGTTAAAACTGCCAACATTCCGCGGTGCTGGCAGCAACAATTGGTCTCTGACGCAGCGACAAAGCTCTGTCGGTTGCAGGAGACGGAAAATTAACAGAAAAATAAATCCAGCTTCTACATTACTACTATATGTATTTGTGACTAACGTCTAAATGTGCTCACAATCAGTACAGAGTAATTATGCAGATCTGATGCTGGTTTCCTGATTTTGTGTGTCGCGTGCTGGCTTTCCAGTGACGCGACGCAATATGGGCGGACGACCGGGGTGGGAGTCATTCAGTGTAGCGTACGTTAAAAGTGAACAATTTAAGCAGTGCTGGTTGAGCAGGGTTTCGCCATCCAGCATCGTTATACAGGGTCCGGAGAAATGATTTGACCAAAGGTGTAGGGCAGAAAGACAGTCTGAAACTTAGTAGTTTGAGTACAACAACTCGGGGTCGAAAATTCGTATTTTGGGAGCTACAGGAACGTAATTAAAATCTGACATGTGGACGTCTTTACTCAAAATGAAAGATAATTCACACAAAATGTAAGTGTAATCACAGTCTATGGACTAACCACTCTCAGGACGATAACAAGAAAAACTCAAAGCATCACATACACCTGTGTAATACTTAGCCGACGTTCTAGACAACATTTCTCTAGAAATGAAGACAATCACATGTCCACGTTTTATATTTCAACATGTCTTCAAGAGGACAAAGTAAAGGAAACGTGATCCACCACTTACTAGCGTTAAGTATGTCGCAGCAAATGTTCAAACCGCCCACCGTTTTCATGCTGGCATAGCGCTCTAAGCCATTTCTAGTTCCTATACTCGGATTGCTTTTTTTAATGCTGTCTTTCTGCCCTACACTTTGGGTCAGACTGTTTTCTCACACACTGTATACGGTGAGACAAGACATGGCAGAATGATGGTCAACTTCTCAGGAGTCCATAGAAAGTGCTGGAAACGGCAAAATGACGGAATGCGCTGGTACCGATATATAACCTTAAAATTTAATAGAAAAAATGCGATACGTTTAACCGTGTAGCTAGAATGTAAGATGTAAAGTACGTTTCTTGATCACAAAAAGTCCTCAACTGAAGCGGTGAATGTATAAATGTCGTGGCAATAGCCTCCGTGACGTTACTATGGAGCAACATATGAGCCCCTGCAGCATCGGTATTCATGAAACGAGGGACAGTGCACCGGTGGACGGTTCCCAAAGCACTGAAAATAAAACATGATTTTTAACTGTGTTGTTCCCATTGCTCCTATCACCGTAAGTAAAGTATTTTTACAGCTTCTGTGACGTGGAAGTGATGACAGAGACCGATGAATACCGCCATATCAACTCCCCCCACACGTTAACCTATGGAACCAAGTAGCCCTCATTTCTTCTTCCGATCAGAGGCAAACCACATTCAATTTATTTACGTTTTTGACTGTACTCAAACGTGGTGAATTTTGCCTCTAGTCCTCCGTCAAGGTATCTGACACCTGCTGCGATTTTCCATGTTTGTATTCGGCAGTTAAGATGAACGGTACGACAGAGACGACGACTACACGGGAAACAACATTCAGGTGAGGAAAATTTGAGAAACCATTTTTCTCTAATGATAAGGTTGCATGTTAAACATTAATCGGCTTCGATAGGATGCACAAACGTCGATGTCCAGAGCTTCACAATTTTTACACACATCTCTCTGCAATTGAGCTGCCCTTGACGAAGCGAACTTGTCACTTTGTGTAGTATGATGTGATGATGATGATGATGTTTGGCTTGTGGGGCGCTCAACTGCGTGGTTATCAGCGCCCGTACAATTTCCCAACCTTTGCTCAGTCCAATTTCGCCACTTTCCTGGATGATGATGAAATGATGAGGACAACACAAACACCCAGTCATCTCGAGGCAGGAGAAAATCCCTGACCCCGCCGGGAATCGAACCCGGGACCACGTGCTCGGGAAGCGAGAACGCTACCGCGAGACCACGAGCGGCGGAGTGTGTGTGTAGTATGAAGAGGAAACATTAACAAGTAGTGGAGAGTACGGAATCCTGGCAGACGCCAGTGGAGTCGTGATATGGGGGAAGGTGAGGAGCAGATTGCACGTAAAGGGATGTCCAAAAGCCTCGTGCTCGGCCACTGAAGCGTACGTAGCTGATTTATTAAACGATCAGGATTACGCTCGTTGCGGAAAGAAGCGCGAGATGGGCACTGCTGCAAACACATTTCACCAAAAAGCGTTTGGCGTTTACGCACGGCGGCAAAACTTCTCAAAGACTGAACACCCATTCAGACCGCTGTGCACCGAGTCAGGGGGTGTCTTGCCTCCGGCCACTGTTTGCCGCAGCCCTCGCCACTGAGCGAGAGGCTGGCTGTGGCTGTTGGCACATTTCCAGGATCCATATCGCAGTGTTTGCGTGATAAGACAGAACTGCTACTGGCAGATCGGTTTGCAAATACTGCCCTACGTACTATGTAGTAGCAGTCCTACTATTTGACGGTATATTGATGATTTTTACTTATCGACCGTCTGACAGCAACTGAATAAAACACAATTTTAGTGCCTTACGCGTTTCGCCTTTATTATCTGCAAGACATCATCAGTGGCAGGTTGCGTGCACGATTTCTTACATATTACGCTCCTGTTGCATTTTCGGTGTTCTTCTTCTTGCGAATGCGAATTTGCGGTTTTTTTTTCCCACATTCCACAGCACTATGAACTGAACGCTTGTCTCAATGCAATGTTTTGGCTTCTGTTGCCGACTGTCAGACGGTCCATAAGTAAAAATTATCAATATACCGTAATATTACACGCAACTGAGGAAGACAGGACTACAAAAGTTGAAGATGTCTACTATTTGACGTTCACAGAAACGGACTGGGTACCAGACACGCTTCCTAATGTAAGTATATTACGGAGAAATCGAAGATTCGAATACTAGAGAACGATTCTATCATTGCAAATGTCCCGCAGACGTGTTTGTCCCATATTGGGCAATGACTTCGAGAGAGTACCTAGGTATACAAATCGCACAGATGTGTGGTACAGCTTTGCGACGCCGTCTGTTGAAACACGACGAATGGCACGTTTAACAAGAGGGTATAAATAATGACAACTTTTATTTTCGTGGTTTTTCAGAAAACATTGCGGAATTGTTTTAATATATACCAAGAATGTGAAACAGACTACGTTAGAATTTTGAAAGCATAAGGAGTATAAGGTTTGCGCTTGTAGCCCGATCGGCCAGACATCCGCCATTTGCACGCTTTCAAAGAGGGTTAACACATACACTAGAAAAAAAAGTGTCGTTCTAAACGGAAACAATCACCTCTTCAGAAAATCATGCATCTGGGAAAACATGTCAAGCAGTCAGACCTTACAACACAAGTAAGGCCTGAGTTAATACATGTAAGCGACAGAGTTGCAAACGGTTACGTACACACCACTGAGATGTTTCTAGAGTGTACTGAAGCCAGAGACAAACAAAAAGTATGCTCTTGAAATTCCTTAACTTCCTAAAAGGACGGAACTTTTCGAGTGCCAAATGTATTTTCTTAGCTTGGCCAATAACAAACCAAACTGTGTCGGTTCCAGAATACGTAATGTCATAGGCAGCTTTCCAGGTAAGCAAATTCGGCTCAGGTTTTACGGTGGTGAGTGTCCTGCTCTGCTAATGGTGCAATTTGCTTGCCCACGGCCAAAAACACACGTGAAAACAGAGAGGGTATTACGAAACCTGAATATGCTTTGGACGATAATGCGATAAAACAGTTAGCAAGAAATGTAAATATTCGCTGTAGTATTTTAGGTAAAATTAGTTGCGTTATTTGTATTGAGGTAAAACCAAGGTACATCAGTTCCGTGGAAAGGCAGGCCGCAAGAGATGGGATCGTAGAGCAGAAACTTGCACCGCCACCGCGGCTACCGCCTTTCCTTTAGAGGCAGCAGAGGATTTCCTCGACTTGGTTGCGATTCGAGCATGGGGGGGAAGCAGCGCCGCAGACATCGACGCCTTCTTTGGCAGCACGGTTGCAGCCGGCTGGTGCAGAGAGAGGCGATGGAGAGATTCGTCCGAATCTTGATTTCTTATTCAAATCTAACGCGCCAAACACGCCGAAAGCATTTGTGTCCAGAATGCCGCTGCGACACACTCCGTTCGCAGTTGTAACGAAATTTTCGGCGCAGTACTGCTTTCGCGACATTTCAAAAATTCACCTCTTTGTAACTGTTCGTTTATGTACTGCTGAAGAAACGAAAACCTCCGAACTAATTACGATGATGAGTCTACGAAACACTTAGCTTTGGAAAGAGAACGATTATGGAAATTATTGTCGATTACATCAGTTCGTATCATTTCCTGGTGACGATTACGATAGACTGTTACTGTCCACGTCTGCATACGAGTTTTAGCCGCTGTTTCAGAGCAATAAATCATTGGCTCTCCATGTGAACACATCGGTGCTCGGCACTCACATTATGTATGTGAATGCCAACAAGATAAGTAAGAAGGAAGAAGCGTTGAATCTTTATAGCTCGTCCATTACTATTGCGAAAATATTGAAATGCTTTCAAATGCGAATAGAGTGTGTAAATATAGCACACAATAGTTTGCTGTAGGGAGGTGGAAGTGTTATGCAAGCATGACGTCACAAGTGATTACTGGAAGTCAGTGGTATTTTTCACTGAAGAATGCGATGCGTAATTTCGACTGGACAGAAGGATAACTTTTGTGAGTTTATGTCTGAAGGGCCTAACTCTACATGTGGGTTTATATAGATTAAATACAGTCATGTGGGTTCCATTGACGTTATTTATCGCTTAAAGGTTTACTCGCTTATAACTTCCATAAATGTAAAGTTTGACTGACGCTTGTGCACTTACTATCCCTTTTCCGTTTTCATTTTCTCCATAAAACCGCCATTATGCGCGCGAAAGTTAAACTGCCGACATTGTGGAGCGCCAGCAGCAACAATCAGTCGCTGAGACAGCGACAATGCTGTGTGGGCCGCGAGAGACGGAGAATTAACGGAAAAATAAACTCAGCCTCTGTCTTTCTACGATCTGCACGCGCGATTAAAAATGCCCAACGTCATTACCGTGTCATTACGCGAATGCGACGCTGGTTTTACGATTTTGTGTAACCCGTGCTGGCGTTCGGGTTGCGTCCCTTTTGGTAGTCAGTGATGTGTGTGAAAAAATGCAAACGTAAGCAGTGGCGGTCGGGCGGGGTTTTGACATCCTGCACCGTTACACATTATCAGACATGACACGACAAGGGTGCTGACCGCAGTCTCAATTTTCGATAAAATTAAAGTGCTTAAAACCGTAAAATGATGGAATGCTGTGGTATTTTTTCTCACTTCAAAATACAGTACGAAATCCGGCATCGGTGACCATGTTTCGGGAATCGATGTGATAGCGTTTACATGTCGGACCGGCAGCGGTAGTGGCAGATTCGGTTTATGAAAAGCACATTCGGTAGCCGTCTCTAGCACTGTTAAATATCGTTTTATATTTTGTTTGACATAATGAAAGCGATCATTAACATACAGTTTCTTTTTCGAAGCGGAAACACAGAGAAACAAAGATTTTATTTTTACGCCTAACATTTCTCCTTCGTTCGACATTTATAATTTTCTGCAACAAGATATCAGAATTTCCGTGTCCATTACTATATACAAGGTCCTTGATCGTTGAGTGACACAATGCTGCCCGTAAACATACTCTTTTTCACGCTGTTTATTCCTTTCCAACTTCTTATTCGGTATATCAAAGCTAAACACGGCAAGTCGCATGCTGCCATCTGTCGGCTATCGACTACACTGCGTCCTCTGTAACTCCTTTCGCAGTGGACTTATTCTGCAACACGGGCGTCATCAGAATGTGTCTTTCGATACCGCTGGTTGGCGTGCGATTCACGCACTTTCAAGAAATAAAAACAGAACATCTGTACATCGAAATCTCTTCTGGGCAACGAGGGAAGGCTGTAGCGTGTTTGTATGACAGAAAGTAAAATGTGATGACTGTGAGCGGACGAGACTGCCACATCAGAAAAACAGGCGGCAGCGATTCCAAATCCGCCTCCACACAGCCCCAGAGAATATCGTATAGCGCAGTCAGGCGGTGTAGAATAAATTCTAGATGGTTTTCGTTCTCGAGCGAGGCGTTGGTCAGCGCTTTCAAATAAGTGGTAGCATATTAAAACATAAAATAAGTTTATATTTTCTATGTCCTATGAAAAAAATGGAAATAAATAAAGTTTTTTTTTTTTCGCCACGTTCCAACACTAACAGGAACATCTTTTCTTTTTTAGTGAGAGGAGAAAAATTGATTTCAATGTCAGGTGCAAGTATATTCCCTGCGAAGCGTACTTTTCAACTACTTAATATAACACGTGGCCTTAATTTCTCTTTAGTTCTTCAGTGACAGGGCACAATTCCTGGCATGCAGAACAAGAGACATAAGCAGTTAGGTGCGGCGCTGGAAGATACGTCATGTGAATGGAGAAAGAGCTGAAGTAACAACCGGCGGCAGTCTTCAGAGAAAGCGGTCGCGAATCAGGTGTCGAGTGCGACGGACTACCTGGCGCATCTTGAAACGGAAAATCTGAACATCAACAGTAGCGGGAGGCAAAGGCCGGGCAAGTTCTGGGAGATAGGAAGAGTATCCAGCAATCTGTGGGCGGCGATATGGCACCGTGTGACAGATTACAATCGGCGTAACTGGTCAGTGAGTGGGACAGGATACTGGAATGCATCTGACAACTGGCGGCAGACGCAGCATTATGCTGTGCTCACAGTTTTGGACATTAGTTCGCTGGCTCGAATGTTTCTCTTAACCAGCTACACGGATTGACATGTGTCTTTTTCGTGGGAGATCGGAATTTGCATATGAATTATAAAGATATGTTATGCGCCTAATACTACTAAATATATACCCGGTAATAGTGCGGCACCTTTGAAATATACAAGGAAAAATGATTGACGTTCACTGAGTGTAGAATGAGGAAAGTCGGCAACAAGGGTGAGAAACTATCGAAACGCTCGATAAAGATAAATAAATGATTGGATGCAGCGAGACACGTCGCGCGCGCTCTACGGAGGCAGGGGAGCGGCGTGGCGCCTCAGCCGCTGTGGCCGCCATTAAGACTTGGGGAGCGACTCAGCTGCCACTGCAGCCCTATGATGGCGGACATCTGTAGCCGAGTCTTAGTATTTTGTTCTCGTTTATCACGGTTGCTCAAAAAACTGAAACATTTATTCACACTAAGCGGTATGTAATTGGGCTCGCCCTGTTACTAAATGTTCAGTTTATGAAGAAAAATATAAATGACATGAAGGGCATTTCTGCTCTGGCTGGAGCAATTGTCTCCTCCACGGCTGCATGATAGACGTAACACTTGTATCACGTGTGAGCATTTTGCTCATTCTTTACCTATGAAAAATCGGGACTAGTAAAATTAATAGTAAACTTGGTCACGAATTACAGGCTCAGTTGTGCGTAGTTCGTAGGAACGTGGCAGGGACGACATCTTTAGTGAGTTTGTCTGTGGTGGACGCAACATAAAACCTGGGTTTCTGTAATTGCTGGTAACTCAATCGCATCACGAACATTATCGTTCAAAATTGTCATCGCATTAAATTAACAGAAACGCACTGTTTGACTGCCAGTTGCCGCTTTCGTTACTCCTTCCTGTTTTGATTTCCTTAATAGATTCCCAGTTACTCCGGAGAAAGCCTGAATCTAACTGCCATCACCCCGTGGCGCCAACAGCAACAATCGACCGCGGATGCAGCGACAGAGCTCTGTGGTCTGCAGGAGACGCAGAATTAACGGAGAGACAAGCTCGGCTTCTGCACACTACGACCTGCGTTTGCGATTAATCTCTGAGTGTGCTTGCAATAACTACGGTGTCACCGTGCGAATCTGGTGCTGGTTTGGTGATTTTGTGGATCGCGTGCTGGCTTTCCGGTGACGTGGCGGAATATAGGCGGTCAACCTGGCTGGGTGTCATTCAGTGAGATACGTGCAGCGTCTGTAAAAAGTGAATAATTTAAGCGGTGCTGGCTGAGCGACGTTTGCCATCCAGGAATGTTGTACAGGGTGCGGAAAAACAATTTGACCAAAAGTGCAGGGCGGAAAGACAGTACGAATCGTAGGAATTTGAGTGCCGCAAGTGAGAGCCGCAAATGCGTAATTTCGGCGCTACGGGAGTCTAATTAAAATATGACATGGGGACCTCTTTACCCAAAATGAAAGGTAATTGATAGAAAATGTACGGGTGAACACAGTCTTTGGACTAACCAGTCTTCAGGATGAGAACAAGAAAACCTTAAAACATGACATACACGTTCATCATACTTGGGCGACGTACCACACAATATTTCCTTAGAAATGAAGACAATCGCATGTCCATGTTTAATACTTGAAGATGTCTTAAAAAGTTCAAAGTAAATGGAAAATGAGTCACCACTTAATTAAGTGAGCAAGTCGTAGCAAGTGACATAATAATAGTCGAACTCTCACGACTCCATAGAAAGTGCTGGAAACGACAAAATGACGGAACGCGTTGGTAGCGATATACAACTATAAAATTTAGTGGACGGCAAGGACGTGAAAGAAAATGCGGAACGTTTCAGCAAATAGTAAATGTATAAATGTGGTGAGAAAAGCGTCTGGCACATAATTACGGGGCAACATATTATGAGCCCCTACAGCGTCGGTATTAATGGAACGAGAGAGACAATGCACCATTGGTCAGTTCCCTATGGACTGAAAATGTAACACAACTTTTAATGGCGTTGGTCGCATTGCTCCTGTCATAGAGACGAATTAATTTTATAGTTTCTGTGACGTGGAAGTGACTCAGAGACCGATGAATAGCGTGATATCGACTGCTCTCCGTATCTCGATATATACCTGCGACACAGTAACCCACGAGACCGAGTTGCCCTGATTTGTTCTCCTGGCAGAGGCGAACTATATTCTATTTACGGTTTTCGCTGTACTGAAATGTCGTGAAATTTGCCTCAGGTCCTCCATGTAGGTATCTGACACCTGCAGCAAGTTTCCATGTTTGCACTGAGCAGTCGGGATGAACGGTACGACAGAGACGACGACTGCACGGAAAACAACATTCAGGGGAGGAAAATTTCGGAAACAGTTTTAATCATGTGGTTACACGTTAAACAGTAATCGACTTTGCTAGAATGAGCAAACGTCGATGTCCCGGGCTTCTTAATTATTACACGCGTGGTCTCTGCAACGCAGATGTCCTTCACGAAGCAGACTTATCAGTCTTTGCGTAATACGCGGTGGAGACATTAACAAGTAGTGGAGAGTACGGCTTCCTGGCAGAGATGTGGTGGAGGGTGAAGAGGAGATTGGAAGTAGAGCAACGTTCAAAAGTCACGTGCACGGCCATTGAAGCGTTCGCAGGTGATTTCTTGAGCGATCAGGATTACGCTCGTTGTGGAAAGGAGTGCGAGATGGACACAGTTGCAAACACATTTCACCAAAAAGCTTTAGGCGTTTAGGCACGGCGACAAAACTTGTCAAAGACTACAAACCCACCCACACGGCTGTGCACAGAGTTAGGGGGTGTCTTGTCTCCGGCCACTGTTTGCCGTGGCCCTTGGCCCTAAGCGAGAGGCTGGCTGTTGTCATAAGCACATTTCCAGGATCCATATCGCAGAGGTTGCGTGATAAGACAGAACTGCTATTGGCAGATCCGTTTGCAGAGACTGCTGTATGTAATAAATAGTAGCTGTCCCACTATTTGACGATCACAGAAACGGACTGAGTACCAGATACGCTCCCCTACGCAAGTATATTACTGAGAAATCGGAGATTCGAATAGTAGAGAACAATTGTATCTTCGCAAATGTCGTGGCAGTTGTGTTTGTCCCATATTGTGCAATCGCTTCGAGAGAGTGTGTACATATACAAATGGCGCCGATCTGTGGTACAGCTTTGCGATGTCGCTGTTGAACCGCGACGAATGGTACGTTTAAGAGGAGGAAATAAAAATGACAACATTTGTATTCGTGGTCATTCAAATAAATCGCCGGATTGTTTTCATATATACCAAGAATGTGGAACCGACTACGGTAGAATTTCGAGGTATGAAGACGCTGCAGGAATAAAATCAGCATGTTGGCAACAGACGTCACGTAATCCGTTTGTCGAGGCGAACACAAAGCCGTGAGGGGTACAAGTTTTGCGCTTGTAGCCCGTGAGTTAGACACGATCGGACAGATATCCGCCGATTACACGCTTTCCAAGTGTGTAGTAAAAGAAAAGTTGTATTAAATGGAAAAAATCGTCTGTCCAGAAATGCATGGCTCTTTTTAGAGTAATTGCCGTGTTATCCTGGTGAGAAGCAAAGAGGCCGGGCTCGCCCGATTTCAGGGCTAGCACACGTGGCAGTGGGCAGCCGTAATGAATGAGACGCGAGTGTGGATGTTATGACGTCACTGTGGTGTACGAGCAGGTAACTCCGGCCGTGGTCTCTAGTTAATGAAGTCCTGTCGCAAAGAGACTGCACAGCTACGCACGATAACAACAACAACTCATTCTCTATCCATTACCATCACGACAATTGCAACACTCTTTTAGTGTGTGGCCGAATATGTGAAGGGCCACAGCACCACGTCGCAATGGAAGGTGCCAAATTAAGCAAAACATCTCAAGCAGTCAGTTCCTAAAACACAGGTTTAGGCCAGATTAATTATATGTAAGCTACAGAGTTGCAGACGGTACCATAAACACCTCTGAGACGACTTTAGTGTGTATTGAAGCTAGAGCCAAACAAAACGTATGCCCTCGAAATTCCTTAACTTCCTAAAACGACGGCCTTTTTCGACTGCTACATGTCTTCTCTTAGTGTGGCCAACAACAGGCCAAGCTGTGTCGGCTATAGAATAGATGTAAACCTTCACAAGTTGCTTTCTCGGTAAGCAAATTTGTCTCCGATGCTGGATTGACGACGGTGAGTTTCCTGCACTGCTAATGGCGCGTTTGATTGCCGCCGGCCACAAACACGTGTGAAAACAGTGAGGGTATTAGGAAACCTGAATATGCTTAGGACGATAATGCGAGAAAACAGTTAGTAATAAATGTAAATATTCGCCGTAGTGTTTTGGCAACATTATTTACGTTATTTATATTCAGGTAAAACCAAGGAACATGTGTTCCGTGAGAAGACAGGCCGCAGAGACGAGGGTGTACAGCAGTAACTTGTACCGACACGGCGGCTGCTGGGAAGCTGCAGACGCTCTCCTAGACTTGATAACTTTTAACCCGTGGTGGAAGCAGCGTCGCAGACATCGACACCTTGTTTGCCAGCACGGCTGTAGTCGGCTGGTCCACAAAGAGGCGACGCAGAGATTCGCGCGAACCTCGGTTTGTTATTCGCGGCTAATCCGGCGAAGAACGCCGAAAGCGAGTGTCTGAGCAATGTCGCTGCGACACACTCCGTTCCCATTTGTAACGAAAGTTTCGGCACGGTTCCAAGTCTGTAATTGTTCATTTACGTATTGCTGAAGAAACAAAAACCTCTGAACTAATTACGATGGTGAGTTGACGAAACATTCAGCTTTGCGAAGACAACGGCTATGGAAATTACTCTCGCTTATATAAGTTACTATCATTTTCTAGCGACCAGTATCATGGGTAGTTTCTGTTGGAACGAACGACGACTTTTGCGATTCGGTTTCTACGTCTGCATACGAGTTTCAGCCGCTGTTTCAGAGTGATAAAACATTATCAATCCCTGTTAACAGGCAGCTCACACAACGTTTGTGAATGCCGACATGATAATTAAGCAGCAACAAGACGAAAAATCTTTTTAGCTCGTCAATTACTATTGCGAAAATATTGAAATGCTTTTATATGCGGACAGTGTTTAATATAGCAGACAATCGTTTGCTACAGGGAGGTGGAACTGTCACGCAAGCACGACGCCACAAGTGATTAGTGGAAGTGAGTAGTATTTTTCATTGAGGAATGGGTTGCGTAATTTCGATTGGACAGAATGATAAGTTTTGCGAGTTTGTGTGTGGAAGGCCTAACTCTAAATGAGGGTTTAAATGGACAACATACAGTTATGTGTGCCCCACCGACGATGTTTATCGTTTAAAGGTTTATCGTTTACATGTAAAGTTTGATTGGTGGTTGTGCATTTACTATAATATCTCCGTTTACATTTTCTCCATAAAACCGCCATTGTCAGCGAGCAAGTGATAAACTGCCGACATTGTGGAGCGCCAGCAGCAACAATAGGTCGCTGGGGCAGCGACAAAGCACTGTGGGCTGCTGCAGACGCAGAATTAACGGAAAAATAAACTCAGCTTTATCTTTCTACGATGTGCAAGCGCGATTAAAAGTGCCCAACGTCAGTACCGTGTCAGTATGCCAATGCGACGCTGGTTTTACGATTTTGTGTAACCCGTGCTGGCGTTCGAGTGGCGTCCCTTTTGGTAGTCGGTCAGCGACGTGTGTGAAAAAAAGCAAACGTAAGCAGTGGCGGTTGGGGGGGGGGTTTGTCATCCTGCACTGTTACACATTATCAGACATGACCGTAGTCTCAATTCTTCGATAAAATGAAAGTGCTTAAAAACGTAAAATGATGGAATGCTGTGGTAGTGTTTTTTTCCTTCGAAATACAGCAAGAAATCCGGCATCGGTAACGAGGTTTCGGGAGTCGATATGATAGCGTTTAAATGACGAACCAGCAGCGGTAGTGGCAGATCGGTTTATGAAAAGCACATTCGTTAGCCGTGTGTAGAACTGTTAAATAACGTTTATATTTTGTTTAACAGAATGGAAGCGATTATTAACATACCGTTACTTTCTCGAAACGGAAACACAAGAGATTCAAATATTTTATTCTTACGCTAAACATTCTCCTCCGTTCGACATTTATAATTTACTATAAAAAGGTATCAGAATTTCAGTGTCCATATTATACACAATGGAGCCCGTATACATCTTTTTCGCGCTGTGTATTCCGTTTCACCGGCATATTCCCTATATCAAAGCTTAACACGGGAAGTCGCATGCTGCCATCTGTCGGCCATCGACGACACTGCGTCCTCTGTAACACCTTTCGCAGTTACCTTCTTCTGCAACACGGGGCGCCATCACACCGTATACCGCTGATTCGGGTGCGAATCACGCACTTCCAAGAAATAAAAACAGAAAATCCGTACGTCGAAATGTCTTGTAGTGGGCAACTAGGGAGGGCTGTAGCCTATATGTATGACAGAAGATGAAATGAGATAACTGTGAGCGGACAAGACCACCACACCAGAGAAACAGGCGGCTGCGGTTCCAAATTCGCCTCCAGACAACACCAGAGAATATCGTATAACGCAGTCAGGAGCCGTAGAATAAATTTCAGACTGTTATCGTTCTCGAGCGAAGCGTTGCTCAGCGCTTTCAAATAAGCAGTAGCATATTAAAACATAAAATAAGTTTATATTTCGTATTTCTTTTGCAAAGAATGGAAATAAATACTGTTTTTTTCGTCACATTCCAACACTCCCGGGAACATCTTTTCTTTTTTCCTGAGAGGAAAAAAATTTATTTCAAAGTGAGGTGCAAGTATATTGCCTAAGAAGTGTACTTTTCAACTACTCAAAATAATACGTCAGTTAGGTGCGACGCTGGGAGATACATCACCCGAATGGAGAAAGAGCCAAATTCAGAACCGGCGGCAGTCTATAGAGAAAGCGGTCGCGGACCGCGTGTTACGAGCGATCGACTGTCTGGCGGATCTTGAAACGGAAAATCTGAAGTACATCGATAG